>NC_051212.1:30088776-30376276 GCF_015220715.1 Pygocentrus nattereri
AGAAGCAGTTTTGCAGTGGTCTCAGACAACTGGACCCCACTATGCACACTGTTAGAAGAGACACCATGGAAAGCTTAGAAAGCGAACAACGAGAGAGAGAGAGAGAGAGAGAGAAAGCGAACAACGAGAGAGAGAGAGAGAGAGAGAGAGAGAGAGAGAGAGAGAGAGAGAGAGAGAGAGAGAGAGAGAGAGAGAGAGAGAGAGAGAGAGAGAGAGAGAGAGAGAGAGCGCAAACCCAGACCCCACCCCCACCCAAGGCATAGTCGCCACCCAGACATAATTTCGTTCCTCCCTCTCGTCCAGCTCAGCGTGTGACACGTGTGCATCCCCCTTGAGCCGTTGGCCAGTTTGGAGCGTTAAATGCATGGTTAACATTGGGGAATTCTCAAAAAGAGCCAAACCGCAAAGCTAAGGGAAGTGCAGCTCTGTTTTTTTGTTTTTTTTTGTTTGTGTGGCATTTGTGGTCCACAGCCCACCCCTCCAACCCCTTTTTAGTCATGGTCAGTTTCAAATGAAGTAGCTCTCTTTTCCTTACTGCACAAAAGCACGACTGCTAGGGGAGTGTGAAGGACATCTGAAGCTGCTACAGGCATTTCTAACATTAAGTAATTTTGTGGTTGAACACGACTATGTAAAACAAACAAGGTGTTGATCTGTTTATCACGCTAAATGCCAGCTCTTCCCTAGTAGCAAGCAGTTGCCTACTTCTCACTCTGTGACAACAATGAGCCTTTTGGAGCAAGATATAGTCACTGGATTAAAAAAGGTGTTTTTGTTCTAGCTGGCAAGATATCTTTGTGTGTTTGGTGATGGTCTTTGTTGCGTCACTGTTGTGACAATCATTTCCCCTACACAAACACTGGTTGTTTTGCATGTCCCCTTCCTGTCAAACCAGGCAGTTCTTGTCCTCGTTAAGTGACAAACCTACTCAACTGAAAGGAAAGGCTGGATTTTCAAAAAGGTGTCTTTTTCATGTACTGAGAGGATCCACTCCAGTAGTGAAATCAAAATGAACAAAAGAATGACTTTGCCTGTATAGTAGGTTAGTTACCTAATGTATTAGCAAAATGCAGAGACAGAACTGCTTGCAATTGGAAAAAAATATAAATATAAAGAAAGAAAAAAATAAATAAATACATTAGTTCAATAGAAACTGTGGTGAAAAGTGCATACAGTGAAGGTACAGTGAATATATTACAATCACACCTGCTTAGTTCTTTTTGCCAGGAGTGCGGGGCTGCTGGACAGACTGGCACCTGCTATTCTGGTGCCGAGCGTTGGCTTCAGCTCCCGTGGCCGATCAAACAACTCCAGCCGTAAGCGAGGGAAGCTCTTATAGCTAAGGGTGAGAAAGGAGCAGGATGAAATGCAATTTAATGCAGAAAACACTAGAGGGCTAATAAAAAAAAAAAAAAAAAAAAAAAAAAAAAAAAAAAGCACAAAAACAAATGTTTTTTAAAAAGCACTCAAGTAAAAGTACTCAAAAAGGGCAAAACAATAAAAATACTTTTCCATAAAAGATAAACAGAAGAAGGAGAGAGTGAGCAAGCAAGTGAGAGAGACAGAGACAAAGAGAGAGAGAATATATAAGGGGGGTAGGAATATGACCGACTGTGCCAGCAGACAGCAGAGAGCTTGGCACCAGTACCTGCAGCCTTGGCCACTGGGCACAAACTCAAGGCTGGCATGGGCATAAGTGTCAGGTCCTGAATACCAACAGAAGCAAGGGAATAGATGTCATCGGCCTTGTACTCATGGATAAAACCTTTTAGATACTGAATAGCTACTGCAATGTGAGAGGTGTAGTAAGATCAATAGCTAAATGAAGGCGGCATGTATTAAAAAGCTTAAAGCTTCCATTTGCTTAGTGCAACTGTAGACAAATATTTCATTAGCCCTGACAATTACAATACTGCAATGACACACACACACACACACCCACACACTTTTGCTCCTGCTAAAATTAATACACTTCAGCTTTATATTTGAGGGTGTAAGTAGATGGAATAATGAATTCCACTAAATATTACCAAATTCTGAAAGTACATGTGGCAAAGCCAAGAAATGGAAGCTGGAAAGAGGCAAACAGGGAGGAACAGTATATATATATATATATATATATATATATATATATATATATATATATATATATATATATATATATATATATATATATATATATATATATATATATATATATATATATATATAAACATCAATTATGACCTAATAAGAAACATAAGCTGAAGCTTTTGGAATGCCCCCCTCAGGCCCGACTGCAGCATAATTGCAACAGAACTACCCCCTGTGCTTTACAGCTGACAAGGTGTTCTTTTCACCAATTGCTATTTTTTAAATAGTTTTAATGAGAAAGTTGTTTACTTCTTTTCACAAAAAAAAAACAAAAAAAACAACATACATATGTAACTTTTAAGGGGTACCCAAACTTGTGAATGCAAGCATAGATATTAGACCTCACCTGTATTTTGGAGGAGGTTCTGAGCCATCGTCAGGTGGTGGTTCCGGGGGCATGATGAAAACAGTATGCTCACTCTTCTGAGACTCATCTAGCTCCAGCAGCTTTGCATCCTCTGACCACTCACCTTCAACCTGCAGAGTCACCATAAATACCATCAATTCATCAAACCTTCCTTTATGTCACTGCCTTCATGAAAAATGTCCTACATTAAAAGGATTAGAAAAGGTACTTCTGCTTTTAGAGTTAAAAAAGCCCAGCTAAAGCTCAATGTAGACTTTCATTTTCAAAAGATAATGACTTTCACACACTGGCTTATAAAACCACTGGTCACAACATCCCCCTTATTCCCAAAAACTTACAGGGACTTTCCACTTCTGTTATGGCTCAACGTGTTTAGATTAACAATGTGCCAATGTACCCAACAGCAGATGGCAGAGTTAATTATTTACTCCATTAAACCGATGGCACTGCATATGAACAGCAACAGCCATCTGTGCTTTACTTTCCTGAATGGCTGATCTAGAGCCTGCTACATTAGTGAGAATCTTAATCCTAGACTTCACAGGCCTAGTAAAACTGCTCTCAGTTCAGCTCTGAGGGCATTTTCTATTCTCACCTCCATCTGCGCTCATCAAGGTTTATGCCCCTAGTCTCACCCTAACACTTTTTCCACTGCTGAAATTTAGCATAACAGCCAGTTCTGATGATCATAATGACAGAGCCACGCTATGCTGAAAAGGTTCCAGGGAAAATAAGGCTCACCTTTGTGCCCTTGTCTGTTCCTTTATCAGACGGGAAGAGCTGTGAAAGAGGCGAGAAAGGAACAAACTCAATCATAGGAAACTCTGTTTCCTTTGTTCCTCCCAGTGGGAATGAAGTTATGTATTATGGCTTAGGAAAAAAAAAAAAAACGATTATTTTACTAGAACCATAAAAGTATCTCAAAACAGTTCACAGAGGGGAGATGTGTAGGTTCATTTTGAAGGTGAAAGTTTTTGGTTTCCTGCCAGAGGCAACAACAGAACTGTTTTTAACGCTTTATTAGAGATGCATGTGTGTGTACCTTTTCGATGCAGTAGTCAAAAAAGGCCAGGCCTGTGTCTTTGTCACTGACAAAAGTGCATTCCTCGATGAAGCGAATAAATATCTGGGTTTTGGTGAGCTGGGAGTAGAATTTCTGGTGAGCGCGGTCTCTACTCTTCAAGAAGCCTGCAGGGCACAAAAAGCCACAACACATTTTTCCATTGAGCTCATTTCTTTTTACAAACACTGGTGGGCAAGAGATAGCATTGTACAATCCCAAATCCAAAAAAGTTTGGATGCTGTGTAAAATTTTTATAAATGTAAATGAAAAAACAAAGCACAATGATCTGCAAATCTCATAGACTGGCATTTTACTTACAATAGGACAAAGAACAAATATTAGATGTTGAAAGTGAGACAAAAACATTGACTCATTTAGAACTTGATGGCAGCAAAGCATCTCAAAAAAGTTGGGACAGTGCTGTATCTACCTCCCTTCTTTTAACAGTATGTAAATGTCTGGGAAGTGAGGTGATTAATTGCTGGAGTTTGAGAGGAATGTTGTCCCATTCTTGTCTGATGTAGGATTCTAACTGCTCAACAGTCCTGCTGGATTTTTCATTTCATTATGTGCCAAATGTTTTCTATTGGTGAACGGGCTCTTCTTCAGTGAAGCTCTTCTTCTGTTATGATAGATACAGTATGTGGTTTAGCATTGTCTTTCTGAAATATGAAAGGCCTTCCCTGAAAAAGATGCTGTCTGGATGGCAGCATATGTTGCCAAAACCTGTGTGTTCCATATTAATGGTGCCTTCACAGATATACAAAACACTCATGCTGTGTGCGCATTAAGGTTCCCCCATACCATCACGGATGCTGGCTTTTGAACTGTGTGCTAATAAAAAGCCTGGTGGTCTTTAGTGTAGAGGATGCAGTGTCCATCATTTCTAAAAAGAATCTCAAATTTTGAATAATTGGACCACATGACACTTTTCCATTTGCCTCAGTGCATCTTAAATGAGATTTGGCCCAGAGAAGACGGTGACGTTTCTGGATCGTGTTGACGTATGGCTTTTTCTTTGCATGATACAGCCTTAACTTGCACTTGTGGATCACAGCGTGAACTATTTTCACAGACAGAGATTTCTGAAACCGTTTCTGAAACCATGCAGTGATTTCCAGTACAGAATCGTGCCTGTTTTTAATGCAGTGCCTCCTGAGGGCCCGAAGATCACGAGAATCCAATACTGACAATCAGCCTTGTTCCTTGCGTCCAGGAATTTCTCCAGATTCTCTGAATCTTTTGCTATGGTGGTGTGATGGTGGGATATCGAAAGTCTTCACAATTTTGTTGAGGAAATTTTTTCTGAAATTGTTCCACAATTTTCAGGCAGTTTTTCACAGATTGGTGAACCTCTGCTCATCTAAAATGCTTTTTATACTCGGTCATGTGAGTCAGTTGCAAATTTCTCTTAGTGTTTTTTTTTTTTTTTTTTAAATTAGTACCACTTATTTTTCCTGTCTTTTGATGCCCTGGTCCAAACTTGTTTGCTGCTATCATTATCAAAAATAGTTATTCATAAAAATGGTAAAATGTCTCAGCTTCAACATCTGATGTGTTCTATGTTCTACTGTGAATAAAATATGGATCTATATGGATCTATGAGATTTGCAAATCACTGCATTGTTTTTATTTACATTTATATACATTTCACACAGCATCCCAACTATTTTGGAATTGGGGCTGGAGAACTACTACTAAAAGTAAATGTTCTTTACCTCAATTGGTTAACTTCTAAATATACTGAATTGCCAGTGTCTATTAGATACATTGTACCCTTGAACACACAATGGTTAGTGGTGGTCTGGTGGTCCCTTTGCACTAATGGATTAATTGTGGAGTAACAGATGGGGTACAGTCAGTAACCGTAAAAGTACCCCTGCAAAGTGTCCCTTATATGCTGGGCGTATCTGATAAAATGGCAATTGTGGGTAAAGTGTGCACTAGCACATTAAAACTAGGCATTTGAGATGCCAAGTGAGGTTTTATGGACTGACTGGTACAAATAAATGGATTAAATTTGTAAATGTGTCTACTGGGATCATAGGGAGCAGAAAATCCAACCCACTTCTAAGACTGAGCTTTGAAGGTATGGAAAAATACCCCTGTAGAACTTTTTGAAAAACAAAGCAGGTCTCCCAAAAAGAATGGAAGCTGAAATAAAGGCAAAGTTGTGACACACTAAATTCTGAAAATGTACTTTTTAGTTGTGAATGCTTCTATGTACTTTTCTGCTTTGAACAGTAATGAAGGTGTACCTAATAAACTAGCAACCCAATGTATGCACTTCTGTAAAACAGAGACATTAACTGTAATAACTACAAAGTTCTTATCCAGTGGTTTCTTCCTTCCTTCAGAGAGAAGAGAAATATTAAGACCAACAGTGACTCAATAAACTAATCATTGATTAACCAAATACCCTCTTGTCTTTTAGGTCAGAGAGGCAGGCCATATGCAAACACACGGGCAGATATGGTGTGTTATGGTAGAATTACCCTGCAGGTCATAGAGAGAGTCAGCAGCTGTGGCCTTCTCTGAGGGCGCCTGGGTGATGGGTTTGAGGTAGCTGCGGTAGCCCTTTAGTATAGAGGCCATGAAGTGCAGGAAAGCTTCCTGGACTTCCATCTCCAGCCCAGCCATCTTATTTACCCATGAGAAGTCAGCCTCAATGGGGGTCATCTCTACTGCTCCAGAGTTTTCTGGAGCATTCTGCCGCACTGTGGTCAAGAACATGCAAACATAGGGAGTAATTTAAGTGAGTATAAGCCAATCTGATTTAACAGCTTCACTGATTAAAAGGTCTGCAGCTAGAGTATACAAGATTATTGCAATCCTAAAATCATATCCACCTATTTCCTACATTCAGAATCTCCTTGCTTAAGTAAAAGAGATGTTTAAATAGGAGTTTGTACATAATTAAATAACGGTCAATTTCAGGGTCATATTGACAAAGACTGTAAAAGTTTTCACACATTTCAGGCTGCGGTGAGACTTATAAACTCAGATAACAACATAAACTAGTTCTTATTCAGTGATATAAATACGTTCAACGTCCTTTGGGCTGAATCAAGAATCACAGGGATTCGTACCAATGGTGAGCTGGTGGTGAAGGTTGACCAGAGCATTTATGAGGCTTTTGCAGGGCTTCTTCGGGAGATTCTTCCAGCTACAGTGCCTCTTCTCATCAGACCTACCAGAAGATTAAAGCAACACAAAAGGGTACAGTTCAAGAATAACATACGGTTTTGGCAATCATAGTAGATTTAAAACTATGGTATATATACAAAAAAAAAACGTTTCATGAGGTTTTGTAAGAGCTCACAGGTAGATAGTGGTGGTGTCCAGGTCCACACAAACCACATCTGGAGGGGGGTCATAAAGGTCAAAGTATCTGGAGTCCACACCCACAATGAAAGGACAGGGGGCATTCAAGACCCCAGCCAGGGAGAGGGGACACAGAGGAATATAGGGACACTGCCACTGGAAAGGAAAGATCATCTGAAGGGAGAAAGGCATGAAAGAATATGACTTTCCTCAGCAGACAGTATGGAAAGTTTTATTGCACTATAGCACCGTGATTATGTAAAAATGAATACTGGGATTGCAATATGCCTTGCAATTTATTAAAAACACAGGTAAAATCAAAACTGTGGCATAGTTAGATCAGCCTACATTATTTTGATAAAAATTATTTACTTTATTTGATTCATTAAAAACAAACCATAAAAACACTGTTCAGTAATCGTAATTGATTGTCTGCAAAATTCTGATGTGTCCCACCTCCTTTAGTAATTGTTGCTATATTCATTTAAATTTCAGCTGGTGGCACCCGTAGCACTTGAGCTAACAGACTAATAAGTCCAGCAGCACAAAAAGATACAGTCAGAGCAGTACATCTGAAATCACTTCATTATGTAGAAATAACCCAGCATTACAAGATGTTCAAAGCAGAACATAAATGTAGCCCGATTTAAAGCAAAACTATATATGTAACCATGTTTTCAGTGTAAAAAAAAAAGTGTTACTGTGAATGGCGACGGGAATAGCCTTTGCAAACATTTTTGATCAAAAAGGATTGTTAACTTAGCTAACTAACTAGGCTTAGCATTGTTGTGTAATGTTATTGTTTGTCGTCATAATAGTATGTGCTAAATACGGTAACCTAGACAATGTTTTGGTTACCTTAGTCCTGCTGGTTAACCTTGAATTTACATTACAACGAAGTGAGTCATTTTTCATTTTTCCTCTCATTAAGCTTTCAGTGTTAAAATGTGACATGTTACTTCTGGCATCACATCCACACCCACACACTAAAATCAGTGTTGATATAAGATGGAGGTGAAATTAGTGAGAGGTTTTTACATTACTTTATAGAGAACCAGAACTTCACCTGGACAGGTGAATCTGAGCTTAATAAAGCAACACCCCCAAAAAGTGTCTGACAGTTGGTAAGGTAAACACTTCAAGCTGCAAATGCTGTGTGACAGTTTTAATACTGGATATGAGTGTGCTCTTCCACACAGCTTAATCCAAAACATTTCCAACTTCACAAATGAAATAAAACCTTTTTCATCTTACACTAGGTTCTGAGGAGTTTTGTCTGAATGTTTCCTTCACCTGATGGAGGTAGACAGCACTTAAAGATAGCTTTGTTTGGCTGAGAGGTATGTTAATTATTACTTAATGGTCAACTGGATAAGGTGTTCACAGCATACCTCATTATAAACACTGTGACTAGTTAAAGGGCTCACATATGCATATTACAAACCCTCTACAATATCAGCATTGCAATTTCCACAATCGAAACACCAAGCAAATAACCCCAACAAAAAAAAATACAAAAAGAAACCTCACCGCCACCACAGCCTCAGCTACCCCAGTCAGTACGTCTGGTCTGAGGGAGTGGAGAAGGATCTTGCTCTCCAGCAGAACAAAGTGCAGCAGTGTGGCACAGTTTTCTGGGCCCAAGTTCTTCAGCAGAGTGCTATAGTCTGCCCCGCTGTGTTGGACAGGAGTGAGAAGAATTGAGATGATGAGAGAGAGGGGGAGTCTGGGAGATTTTAAGCTGCCAAGAAGACACTACTTTACATGAGGTAAAGAAAACACTTGATATCTTAGGCAATCACCTCTTTTAAGTGATCCAAGACAGACCACAGCATCAAACAACTAGTGATAGCACTAAACTAACATCGCCACATATACAAACCGCTGGGAAGTGGATATTTTGTCCCTTGTGTTTCATTATTGAGACACACAACACATTTCTAGAAAAAAAATGGGCAGAAACCCCACATTAGAGGATGCATGGAGCCATCAAAACCCTTCTCTAATCTCGGGATCTCTCATCCAAAATGTACTGTAAACTGATGTTTTTTCACTTTGCCGTATTAGATAAGCAGTATCTGACATGTTATTAATTTCCTGGCACTGATGATTTACAAAGAAAAGAAAAAAAAAAAAAAAAAAACAGATTGGGAGCCGTCAAGCTCATAAAAATGCTCTTAGGCTGACAGATGATTGGATGTGTTTTGCATTAAGCTACACCAAAAAAATGGAAAACTTTGGAGTGGGCAGGCGAAATTCAAAAATGTTCACATTTAGAAAAAAGCTTTATTTTATATAAATGAAGGTTAGAAACAGATTTAGAGAAAAATTCAATAACATAAATGCAAGCTTACCTTAGTGGTAAAGGTGTGGAGACAGGTTGCGACAACATTATGCTTTCATGTGCCGAAGTCTGAGGTATGGGGGAACAAATAGGCTTAACATGTTTTCAAACATAAAACTGACTGAAATTCTAAATCCAACATCATTCTCCCACTTTGCATATACCATCTTACTGAACGGCAAAAAGGCTCAAATTAGTTAATATAAACCCTACGTGGTTTCCACAGTAAGGGGCCTTTAAAGCCAGAATTTAAAGCAAGAATTCCATACTGTCAACTATTAGGAATAAAGTGATATTTGTATCCATACCTGGACCATTATTCTGGGCCTCTGTGGTGAAGGGAAGGGCACGTTATGCATGAAGTGGGAAATGTGCCTAAAACCAGGGAAAGGAAAACAAAAACAAAACAAAAAAAAACAAAACAAAACATATAAAGCCGAATAAGAAGAGGCACAGCAATATCCTCAACTAAAACCAGTACTGCAATCACAACGACAGTAATTTCTCTTGCTGCACAACCTGTTTAACCTAGTTATAAACCCTATACTAAATCAAACCCTAAATCATGTACACTGTTACGCTCTCTTACTTCTCAATGGGGAGGGGATTGACACTGTTGGCTGAAAGCCTGTAGAGGAACATGAGAAAATCTTTGAAGGCCTTGAAGAAGGGCCATCGCGACAGCAGACAGATGCACTTGTTGGTGTTGACTGTGCGGTCGAGAATGGGCTTCTTGTCCACAGCAGTGAGAAGCCCAAGCTGGATCTTCTGCTTCTCACTCAGGTTCTCTACTGGGTAGAGCTCATAGAACTGGACGGCTGCACCATAGACCTAAAGTAGAGATTAAGCGTATAGTTCAGTTTTCTGAAAGGTTTAAGGAGGTCTTGGTTGAGGCCTGAAATGGTGTTAGAAGTCTTGGTAGAAGTTTGGAAAGCTTTGGTAGAGATGTAAACTTGAGAACGCAGCTAATATATTTTCCAATGAGAATTAGTTTCTTGGCTGATAAAAACGCTTCAAAAAGGAATTTAATTTGCTAGTACAATTACTTGACAATTAAATGCAAATTGTCCAATAAAAGACAGAAATTATGCAAAAAAATGCACAAATGTTCTAGAAGGTGACAGAATGCTAATGAGAAACCTCTTAAACCTTGTTTTATGAGATGATTTCTTGGGGAGGGACTTTTACTTTACCTTTTCCCCTGAGGAATTGGTCAGGACAAAAGTAGAGAAGACTGGTAAGGGGTAGCGTGTATTGGGTGCCCAGGACTCTATCTTGGCCCCCATAGGAAGGCAGAATAGAGGCACTGACTCTGAGAGGGGAAAGGACTCATAATCTTCCTCTGGGTAGCGGAAGATTAAACCTGGAGTGGGGAGAAGCGAAAACAGCCTGTCAGAACAGTTTGTATTTTGAATTTGACAGCTATCCTGGCACAGAAACATGTAAACAGTATCACTTTCCTCTGAACATATCAATCTTCAAGTGTAGAAGAAAGTATTTGAGCTTATCATGGGGCAACGGCAGAAACAAGGAGGGTACTGAAGATTATTTATGTATGTTTAATTTTAATGTCAGCACCCTGCACATTTCACCTACTCTTTATTTGGTTAGAAGATAGTTTCATAGTTCCTATGAACTGGGTGGTGCACACACACACACAGACACAAATTGCACTGCTATAGTTGCACTTATTTGATATGTAAATGTGAAACAACTAAGCAATGAACACATGAACAAGAATAAGTCACACTTCAGTCACATTTTTTCATTATTATCATAAACCCAGTAGGGGTGAGAATCTCTTGGCACCACACAAATCGATTAGTGTTGTGGTAGAAGTGGGGTGGTCGCTGTGTCAGTACAATATCTGAGACAGGATGTTGCATCTTGGCTGTGCAACATAGTGCGAAAGCTCTGGTTCTCAATGACTGAGAACAGACGCAAATCCTTGGCAATAAAAGCCGCGATAGAATTTGTAATTTGCTTCCAAATTAGGGGGAAGCTTTGACATCGCTTGCTCCACGGTCCTCTGGTTGGTACCAATTACAACCGGTATGAAAACGGGTGGAAACGTAATATGGTTTCTCATGACATTTCCAAAATATTTAGTTTAGTGTGACGTAACTTGCATATCGTATGGCTCTTATTTAGGTACCTTGTCCCCTGGCATGCAGACTGCAGGTCACACAGAAATGCAGACAGTCTCACCTAGCTAATAGCTAACAAACAGGCAAAGAGAGATTTAAGAGAAATGGACTTATGAATGCGAATAAGCACCGCAGTTGATTTCCTGGTACGTTAAACCTGCATCAAGAGACTGTCAAACACTAAAAAGTTGTGAAGATGAAGTCATCTTCTCTTTCAAATTTTCCTCGTCCACCTTAAATGGTGCCGCATTTATATTCTGGCACTTCAGGCAGAATTTAAGGTGGAATGAAAAAAATCTGAACAAGAATCCGGCAAATAAGAAGCTGACTTATGCCTCGTGAAAGTCAAATGTTGAGACATTTTATAAGAAACTATTCAACTTTTGAGGAAAATTTTTCTGGCGGAGATGGGAGGAAAGCGGCTATAGCTAAAGCCTACAGCTAAGTAAATCTGCATTTTTGCTTATATTTTTTTAGCCTATACTATTACTTTACCACATACTAAGACGTAATGGACATAAAATGTTGCTGCTCCCAAGGTGGTTAACATCTTAACATATGAGTTGTGACTCCTGATCTAACCAAGCTTTTTTGCAGAGGGTGCCTGTCAGATTTGTCGCTCATCCAGTTGTGTTTTTGTTATGTGCCACCACAGACTGTCCAGGCACTGCACTTCCAAGTTCCATCCTTTGCATTGTCAACATTACGTTATAAATTAATTTAGAAAATGTATTTTTGCCATTCATGAATCGATTCAGAATCATCCACATCTGCATAATAAAACCATAATAAACACCTAATAAAAAGTGCTTACCAATTTGAACTGCACTCTGAGAAGAAGAAAAAAAAATTAAATAAAGTAAAAAAAAAAAGAAAAATAAATAAATAAAGATACTAGTTTTACTACTTTCAATCTCTCACCAAGTGGGCATGCATGCACTGCCGTAACTACAATAGACTCCTAAAAGTGTACTGAGATTTTGTTTGACAATGATAACATCACACTGCCCACTGCACTGAACAATATGACGAAAACTCAAACAGACTGAACATGTGTGCGTTTTACATTCCCAACAGGCTACAGTCAACTGGTCCACAAAAAAAAAAAAAAAAAAAATGTAAGCGCTATAAACAAATAAAAACGTAATGCTAGAATTAGTAACATTTTTGTATTTCAGTCAAGCAGAACTTAAAGGCTAAGTTCAGGTATTTGACACTGTGTAAGACAAGTGTCAGGAAGTCCTGCCCTTTGACTTTTAACAAGTCCTATCAATTGACAGGAAGTGAGGCAGTGTGGAGATAAAAAGCTTTAGCTGACTGCTCTTAGAAAATTAACCATGTTAAATTACTGTGAAAGGGCATGACCGTTACATCAGCTCATGTACAGTCATGTACAGTTGGATAAACAAAATTTTTTTTTAAAGCAAAATATCAAATGAGCGGCACTGACTGGGCTACCAGGATAGAGGGAAACTATAAACATTGATAATTTTTACATTTTCCGGACTCTATCAGTTGCACGTTACCCCGTAAAAAGCATTTTACGAGAGGGATGGAGGTCAACACAAGGTATTCTCTATTGTGTTGAGTTTCAAAATGATGAATGCAATTCACTGAAGCATTGTGCAAGTCAAGAATACAGCACCTTCAAAAACATAACCTATACACAAGCCTTAAGGCTCATTTCATGTGCTGTACAGACTGTCCGCAGTCTCCCTTGCTCTTTACAACATTAAGGTCAGACGTTTCTTTCGGCTGATGACTCACAAGGCCAAGCAAAAGCTCAGAGACGCCCGTCCTCAGGTATTTCTTCAAGAGCATGTAAAATCTTCCTTTATTTCATCAGTGTGATCCTGCGGCTGCCAATTTGCTTTAATAAACAGAAATTCTGCACGGATTCACTATGAGAAAATGAAGGCTTTGCCTTTATGTTTGAGCTTGATTCCCAGTCCTATAATTCCTAGGCTTAATGAATTTCATCTCTGTCTCTGATCAGCACCTTGATCTTAGTTTTCTAAGAAGGAGGGGCTGACAGGGTGTCACTTACTGTGCAAACTCATGATAACACAATTGACATTTAGAGTTCCGTCTTATCTGTCAAGACGGGCTGGGTTACGAGAGTTCAGTGTTGATCACTGGGGATCAGAACAACGAATAGAAAAATAAACGTGTCAATGTGGGAAAAGAGGGAAAGGCGGACTGTATTAGTGAAAGACAGTAAGATAGAGACAGAGAGAGAAAGAGACTCACCTGCTTTATAGGCAATAGCGTTGGAGGCAGACACTGACTTTTTATAACACAGGAACACACTTGACCCCCACTGTAAATGAACAGAGGATTAAGTTTTTAATTTCTGGTGAACTTGTCTTAGAATATTTCTGAGGAGATTAGATATAAGATAATTAACTCGCACAAGGAAGAGCCAAGTCAAAGGACAGTAAGTGGCAAACATAGTAGTATTCAAATCTGCAGTTCAAAAATGTATTAAGAAACTGCTGGTGCCCTCAAATAAATGAACTGACCACTCCAGAGCTCAACATCACTGAATGCATTTTGGATTACTTTGTAAAAAGTAGAAAACTTTGAAGTTATGGAAAAATATCAACACAGAATTCTTTGAAAAACAGAAAGTCTCCTGAAGAGATTTGGAGGAGTAATAAAGATGTTAAAAATGTTTTCTGCTTTTCTGTCCTGATGCTGCAAAACGAATAAATTGTGCTTAGTGGCTATTTTGACTAGAAATTAAACAAATTGAGTGTAGTCTCTGACTTTTGCATAGTACTTTGGACTCACCATGCCACAATTGAGGTTCTTGTCCACCTTGAGGAAAGTGTGCGGAGGAATCTCTCCTTTGCTTGCGACTATGACACATATATCTGTGACTGCCAAGGAGTTCTGTGGCTGGACTGGTGGTGAACGGCGGAAGGTGATGAAAATGCGGTGAGACGTGGCTGAACTGTTGTTAACGTTAGCGCAGCGGCCGTACGGCGTGGCCTGGATCACTTCACAACCCTGGATCAGCCGGTCCTTCCCCTCATACAGCACTCTAAGAGACAAGGACACAGTGAATATGATACCACCAGTATTTTATCTTGAAGCAAGTCACTGTCATTGCTTAATAACTGTACCAAACTTGTTATTAACAAAGTCGTAGCATGTTTGCTGCACTTTATTTGTTAGATTGCAACCGGATCAATACCAAGATTTAGCTGGCTAACTTAACATAATTTTGTTCTTTAACAAAACAAACAGTACTCTAAACTATATCTCATGTGGATAAATATGTAACCTATTCTTTTGTGCTGAAGGCTCCTCAAAATCAATTTTTATTAATATTTATTTTAGTATGGACCATGGCTGTTTTGGAATCAAAAAGTAGTCCAATCTGCAAATTTTACGATACTCAATCCTAGTTTTTATACAGACCTCATTACATTTTAACACCACTAACAGGCCTAGGACACAATTATCCTAGACCAAGTGGGGTTTAACAATGCATCATCCTATTGAAATACAAAACTGTCACAAAGAGAATCAGAGATGTGATGGTATCTTGTGCAACACTCCAATAAAGCTCTGCCTTCAATATTAATGGAATTCATATTTGTTGCCACGGCTGTCAAACTTTCAGTAAATGCTACCTGGTAGCACCTGTAACACTAACAGACTAAAATCACACAGAGAAGCACATTTAAAACATTCTTCATTCAAAAATAAACTGGGTCTACCAGATAAACTATTACAGTTTTACAGAGAATTAATGTTGGCCAACTTTAAAGCAAACGAAAAACTGACCACGTTTACATTAATCCCATCCATAAAATCTCTTAGTCACTTGAAATTTAAGAGATAGAACGTCATGTCTAATGAGGAGGTTTCAGTCACGGACATGGACCTTTCAGATGAGCTAATGCTAAAGCAATCACAAACGTGAGCATTGCACAGTCCTTTTTAATGTAACCATCAAGCTGTCAACAGCTATGTTAAGCAATGCAAACTAGTGAGCTAACTGATCAACATTTTTCTGTGAAGTTATTTATAATCATGCATATCAAAATGATTTTTAGCAGAGTAACCCAGATAAAGTTTGGCTTATCTAAACATCAGCATAATACTGTCTGCATTGATATTGAACGAGTTTGGGCTTCCACATATTTTAATCCAAAACTTTTCAGCTTCGGGAATGAAAAAAAAACAGCCACATCCTCCAGTTGATCATGACAGTGTGTCTCACATTACATCAGGCATGTCAAACTGGGGACCTTCGAGGCTAAAGTGCTGCAGATATTAGCGTTTGTCATCTAACTCCCTGAATTTATTTTATAAAAGCCTTGCTAATTAGCTGATGAGCTGAATCAGGTGTGCTTAATGAAGCAGTGTGCTGAAGTCTGCAGTGTTGTGGCCTGAAAGGACTGGAGCCTGACATGTCACATGATGTTCTTTAGTAACACCTTTCCACCGTTTTTTAGCCTAATAATTCTGGTCAAATTACTGCCAGCCCCATTTTCACGGGTTTGCTTTCAAAAGGTCTTTCAAAGTTTTTTTTCGAGATGAAGCTTTGAAGTAATTTTTCTTTATTCAATTATATCTTTATTACAATTATATCTTGAGACTATCAAATAATGTAACCAGTACTGTGAATCAAAATGAATTGTGAAGTGAGTGTGTCAATAAATCCCTACACGCAAAAGGTATAAACCTCATCATTTATTGCTGCCAGTATTGCCGCAATAGCATGTTTTGATTTGGACACTGATGATCTCACAGCAGTTCTCCTAATGACCGCCTGAAAACAAATGCATAACATTTGTGTATTTCAATACGGAAGAAGGAGAAACATGCATTTGCTTCGCAAGAGGGAAATGGCTAAGGGTGTTGATTAAACAAAGACTTTTCTGAGCCATTCATACCCTTTTACCTGGATTAGGAAAGTTAAAGGAGTAAAAGTCAAAGCTAATTCAGCAAGACTCCTTAAAATACAATAATATAATAGTCCACAAAAAGGTGCTGGGCAGGCCATGACTCATTCTACCCAGACCACATTACATTACTTCCACATTTTCCTCTCAGTCTGCACAGTACTATGACATTACTGCTAAAGCCTTTCAGCTATTTCAGACAGCAGACTTACTGCCTTGCTTTTTATTACAAGTAGTGTCTTCAATTCATTTTCTTGGCACAAAATGCATTCAGTTATCCCATTTTTAGACTATATCAGACATTTGCACACAATATGATTAAGCTATTTCTAAACTAAAATCTTGTGTGTTCTCTTAGAGTTGTTTTTAAGTTTATAGAGTCTGGCAACTGCTTTTAATTGTATTGTTAACCTAGTAGCAGAACAATATTTGTTAAAAAAGGCAGCACACAATGGCAGAACCATTAGGTGTCCTCAGAACGAACTTGAGTCAATATTAGTTATGAAGGCTGTTTTAGCTGTTTATTCTTGAGGATATCTGAACCGAGGATGAAGGGGTGAGTCAGACAGACCCAACAATTATGAGAAAGCCAAAAAAAAAAAAAAAAAAAAAAAAAAAAAAAAAAAAAAAAAAAAAAAAAAACACCTTCCCAGCTGGAAGCACATTTCTGAAGCCTTAGTCAAACTGCTGGCACTAAGGAAGTTAGAGGAAGTTGTCTTATCTTAGCTAAACAGATAAACAACGTTTGGTAACTAAATTCACTTTCATGATGAACTTGGAAGCTGCAGTCCAGGGCAATAAGACACAGACACCAAGTTTTTAATTTCAGCAGGCGCTCATTTTTAAATTTAAATATAGTAGTAAAGGCTACATATCTGTGCAGAAATAACTTCTTAAAGGACAGAGCCCCTTCATTTTTTCAGCACACTCAGATCTTTCAGGTAGTTTCTAACATTATAATGGTTTATTTTAGGACAGTCCTTAGTCAGCTTAGTAAGAACGTTAAAGATTTGAGAACAGGAACCATTCAGAATCTTTGAAAACAGAAAGATCAGAATTGCACCTGACGTGATCGACAAAAAAAAAAAAAAAAAAAAAAAAAAAAACACTTTCATACTGGCCAATTTGCATTAAGATTTTATGTTGTAAATAACATAAGCCAGCCAAGTACATGCACACCCATGCATGTCTATACCAGCCTATTTGTTTCATGCTACTATATTCCTTAAGCCCACAAAGTGTAAACTTCAGTTAAAAAGGAAATTAAAAATTCTATTGGCTTTGTAAACATTTATGATCAATGCACCCATTACCAACAACTTTGGTATCCTCGCCTCACATGTCCCCAGCGGGTCAGTTCAGGGAAAGCTTAATATAAATCTTGGTAGAGGTCATAGGAGCAGACGCCAATCGACTCAAGTAGACACTCAGAGCTCAGCCTAGCCTTTGTGTCGGGATCCTTCCTTCATCTCCCTCATTACAAAGAAGTGAAAAAGAACACTGGCCCAACCAGCAGCTCAAGCCAGCCCTGACTGAAACCCAAAAATAAGCACTAATGAGAAACCAGTCATAAAAGCATGAGGCCCAAATGAGGAAACAGCCTAGTTCTGCCCACTGACACAGACAGTGGAGCGATGAATAATTAACAGACCGTGTTCTTTTAAGTGCCAACTCATAAAGCCACGTTTGATCTGACACGAAGCAGTTGTCAAAATAGATGAGCTCAGAACAGACTAAAAACCTAATATTAATTTAGGTTCAAGTATTACAGAACAGAGCAATTCACATCGAGTTAACCTCCATCATAAAATAAAAGAACTAGCTGACACCATTAGCTATTCCCATGAGACTAATTTGAATCGGTTTTGTCTATGTTTAAATGAATCAGGACCAACAACCTCTGCTAATATTTATAGGCCTATGCGATCTCAGTCTATCCTTTAAAAATGCTTTAAAGAAGCAATTTTGAATCAGAAAATCTGATGTAAAACTTTGTCCAGACCACTCCTTGCATGCCTTTTAACTACACTCCAGGAACTGCGTTGTGATTACCTCATTTTGTTTTTAGGCTTTAGTAACAGCTCAACAAAGCATTAGTGCAACATAAAACCCACTATCAGTGCAAACAAATTCACAAACCAGCTAAATGCAGGTTCCCACAGGGACAAGGTTAATATGTAAAAAGCCTTCACTGCTAATAAAAGTACACAGAAAACATTGTTTTTTTAAAGAAACGTCCAAACACACACACACACACACAATTCCTTGGAAAGCCGTTATCCACAAATCTCCTGCAGTACCTAGATAACTAAAAAAGGTCACTGTTTTTCTGAACACAGAAAGCCCTGATGAAATCTACTGTGTGATTCATGCACAACACACACAGAAGTTTGAGCACCCCTGTTTTTTTGATCATTTAAGTGAAAATGAGTCAACACATTCATTTACAGTACATTTACGTACTTATTTACATATAGTGTAGGGTGCTGACCTGGTGGGGGATTGAACCCCCAGTCTACAGTGTATATTTTAAAACATAAAATATAAATTGTGCTATGTTTAATCCCCCCCAACATGTTAGATTGATCAAATAAACAGTAACTGTGCATTAAAATGTACTGAAATGTGTTTGCTGTAGAGGATGTGGTCAGATATTTTCCAAAAATCAACACTTTGTCCAGGGTGCATAAACATTTTCATATATTAGAACGTAAATGGCTATGGCTAGCTAATATCTTCAGTCCGACTTTAAGCTCACGTATTTCCCATGCCATACCCTGCTTTACTGTGGCATTGCACAATCCAACTCACGTCCCACTATAACAGTACTTTGATCAGATTGTGTTGCATTTTAAATGGATAAAAACAACACAATACTAAATACCTAAGCTTCAGAGGTTGACAATCAGACACATTCGATAACAGTAAAATGATAATATGCTGAGAGTCAGAGGTTAACGACCTGAGTCGGTAACAGTAAAACTGCTTGCAAAAGTGGGCACAAGAGTGAGAGACAGAGAAAGACAAAGATAAAAAGATCTTTTGAGCGAACAGCATGTTTGAGAGCTTTCTTGCGCAGTAAGAGGACTGTTACCAACTTCTCTGAGCATCTGTAACAAGTAAAGCATGACGCAAATAAAGAGGATGCAAGTGCACTCCCAAACCTAGTCTAGGCTCGCAGACGTCACATGCTGTCCATTGTCTATTGACAAATGGGGCACTAACTGGTAGCATCATCAGCTGCTTTGCACTCACCATACTAGTGTACATCACAGACAGTTGACTGGCCAATGTTTGCTGTAGACCTTTAGTCATGAAGGAGATTTATGAAATAAAATGGCTTTGCTTAAGATATAGTGAAATCTTTTGTCAATTTGCAGTGGACATAAGTTTTTATATGTCTTTAAGAAAATGTGCTGACTATGATTAAATGTGATCTATTATAGCATTTACATATTACAATTATGCAAGGTTGAATGCAATAAAGTTCAAATTAACATGTTTGGCATTAGTGCTAGTAGTTACAGACATGCAAAAAATAACTAGGCAGCTGTCAGACATCTGTTCAAACATTAAACACTGATACAGTAAACAGTGATAAAATAAGCAACTCTGCGTTCACATTAACAAGCTACACAATAACAGCTTCATAAAGTCCTTTTCTTTCTGCAACTAGCGCTAGCACATTTCATCAGCATAATAATGTAGGCAATAAAACAAAACCCATATTTATGATGCTGATTTACAGTTTACATTTTTAAGCTGACATTAACTACAGTGAGTTAATGACCTAACCTAAAGATGGCAGCAGTTCGCTTAGTGTTGTACCTATGTGAGCGGATAGCAAAAGAAAAAGAACAACTATTGCTGAAAACTAAAACAGAAGTAAATCTGTGAGCATTTTCTTAAGACGAGGAATGAAGTAGTCATCATATACAAAACATGCAAGTCTGAATCAGCTTTCCACGGAAGCATAACATTATCTTTGACAACCAGAAAACAAAACATGGTGGTGTCAATTCTGAAGCAGTAGAAGTCAGTAAATGGTTGCTTTCCCGCCATGCCGGTGTTCTGACAAACCAAACTACTCCCTGAGGACGGAATTTGCACTGAAAATTGTCACAACATTAGTGTTGCAAAAAGCTTATGTTATATTACTAACACTAGTCAACGTAATATTCTAAGCCACACCAGTTTCTGTTAATGAGAAGTTCTGTTAATTAGAAAGCTTCATCAAAAACCAAATAAACATTCCGGTTGTTTTTTTACTGTTATATTGAGCTCACACTGAACTGTGACGTCCAAACCTCAGTAGAGAGCGTACCGTGAATTCGGCATACTGTTATGCACACAACAGCAATATTCCCCTCCTGATGTGAGAAAAGTGAATAGTGCAAAAACACAAATTGCCTATAGCACATCAGCGACACTCACTATTAAAAGCTCTTATAAAGAGTCATAATTAAAAAAATTATTTCATTCAAATGTACCTTCCAGATGAATCAGCAGTGATTAGTTAGCAGGTTTCATAACACAAATTTTAAACTTTCCTTCTGGAAAAGTCTCTCATATAGTAGAATTTTGCGATGCAGGCTTGAAAACAATGAGACTTTTTTTTTTTTTTTTTTACCACTTAGTGTTTCATATATACATTTTTCCAATTTATTTTTCCCATTATAGTTTTGATTGCCAAAATTAGTAGATTAAATTTGTAAAAACAATAATATATAAATTACAGCCCTATGTATGTATGTGGAGTATTCACACTCACCCAATGTCGCTTAGTGGAGGTTTCCCGTGGCCCCTCTTGTAGCACAGGAAGAGCTCTGGGCTCTTGAGGCTGCCATGGTTGAGATTGGCTGGCTGGCCGGTGTAGGTGCTCTCTATACACGTAAAGCCTTCAGGCACAGTCTCACCTGTGGACTTGTTAATTACTGCTAGGTCAGTAATGGGGGCTTTGGGTCCACTGGACTTTGTCTCAGACAGATCCTGCTCCAACGGCGTGGACTTGTCTGTCAGTCCAGCCACCACAAAGTAGTCTGTCACGCGATGACCCTTGTCTTCAATCATGGCTGGACGTGCCTAAGAGAGACGAAGTAGTGCTTTGAGAAATACAAAGTTCCTTATATTTTGAGGTTTTGCAAACAACAGATACCCGTAAGCTATTTACACTGCATATGTAAACTTTCCTCTACTGACAGTGGCGGTCAAAGTCACATCTACGGCCCATATTTGGCTGGTAGTGAATAATTTTATGGGCTGAAAGTAAATACATGCCTAAATAGGACATTGTTGTTTTCTTCAAAATGTTTTTATAAAAAAGGGAATGTATTTTATTCCAAATAGCCGTCTTCTTGAATTATTCACACATAGGTTAGCATTTTCATACAGTGTAAAACAAGTAACAGTTTATATATATATATATATATATATATATATATATAGCTAGCTAGGATGTTTTTAGGCCTTTAAAAGTCTGATCAAATAAAAAAACATTTACTTTTGACAACAATTAACATTGCATAACCTATTGTTTTAATGATGTAGTCTTAAGTAAGAGGCAAGGTTTTACACCAGTAAAACCTTTTTGGAGGCGGCTGTGAGAAGTGAGGAATCACTTTGTGCAGCTGCTGGAGTTCACACATTTGCAGAACTGTTAAGTGTTTGCTGACTACCATGCATACAACTGCCAGCATCTATCCACTATTGTTTACAAACCTACTACATCAAACAACTTCATTAAAATGGACCTTATAGAAAATCTATATATAGTCTATAGAAAGGAATAACTGTAACATGACATGAGAGCTTTGCTCTAGACTGAGACAGACAGGAAGCCATGACTACAGCCTTAGAGAACAGAAAGCCAGAGGAATGCACCAAAGCGCCACCATGGATATATATCAAGAGATTAGCAATGTTCCAAAGGATTCCTTTGAAAAGATCTCTGCTCTTTAAAAAGGAACACAGATACACATGCTCAGATGCACAGTCTTTAACCCAATACAGAATTTGCAGAGAGCACTTGTTGGTTGCTGTGCTTCTTTACAATAATCCCTGCTTAGGCGAGAGTCGATAAATCTGAGAGTACACAAAACTAATAATTAGAAACACAATATGGTAATTACTAAAGGTGTAATTTGCATGGCTGGTGCTAATGTCATGCTCCTCTATTAAAATGGTGACAACCATTACAACAGCTGTTAGGGCGTGGCATTAAAATAACTTCAATTTAGATAGTTCAGTAATTGTCAGATGTTCAATGTCACACAGGGAGAGACCAAAACACTACTGACAATATGAAAAATATCAAATGTTTAGCTTTTGTCAAATTACATCACAAAAAGGTCTCGTCAGTTCATGTTTGTTTTCCCCATACAATCATTAACTAGCTCAGAAATTGCAGAATGTCAAATGAGTACACAAAATATACTGAATAAGGCTGTGGAAAAGCACCAGGTAAGGTCAAGAACTGCCTTCACTGTGACAAACAGGTCACCAGAATCAAAGGGAATTTGCTGTAATTCTTCCAAAATACATGCATAATTAAATCATTCAGATGTAAACAAAGTCATTCAGAGAAGTTTGACATGAAATGTGCCGTTCTATAGAAACCCATCAAGTGAATATTGTTCACAATGTTGGTGATAGGAAGCAAACATCTGAAGTGTATAATGCCAGTAAAACTACATCACTGGAAGCTGAGAAGTGAAACGGTGCCTACTGCCCGAGACACAGTTTTATCAGAGTTGAGATAAAGGTATGGCCTCAACTTTTTTTTTTTTTTTTTTTTAAAAATACATTCACTGCAGTGACACACATGCAGGATGTTAAAAGGCAAAAACAAACGTGTAGGTTTATTGGTCACTTTGGATAGTAAATAAAATGGGTGTATTTGCATAGTTCTCATTGCCACAGCATGTAAAGAAATCTGAGTATCAGTTTACCTACAACATAACATTTCACATCAAAGTAACTCTGAATTACTTTGTTTACAATCTCAGAACTTGAATTATGCAGAAATTCTCATTTAATGAGCTTCAGCTATTTGATGGACGAAAGGAAGACCCCTGCATTACACTGGAACTGAATGGCATCTACTCAGCAAGCTATGTAATAGTTATACAACTCTGTTACAACTTAAAGACCAAAGAGAGTTCATTGAGAAGAAAAGTGAAGCTTTACAAAGCAAATACTGCTTCTACCATGAAAGGAGCTCATTGACCTTGATATTTCCAGCCACTAATCAGTTCAGTCAGGCTTGAGGTTGAGGTCTCTGAATGTACAGGATGCATGAGAATACAAAGCAGCACAAGAGAATTCTTAATCCCTTAAACTGTATGAAGTTCTGTAATTACTACAATTAAGTCTAATTATTAATTATAGCATAATGAGCCTGTAGTTTATTGGGTTAAATATGGCCCAATCCCATTTCTTATTTTTACCCCAAACACTTTCGAGTGTCACACCAGCACAGGCTTCCTCCGAGACCTGTGAAACCAGTCACCGCTTCTTATCAAACTGCTGTTCATGCAACGTCACTGGACAGCCAAAATTGTTGAGGAAAGCGCCAACTACCAGACCTGTTATGTCAGCAAACAGACTGCTGTGCTGACTAGCATCGTGTTGAGTGATGGGGGAAGAAGGAGGACCATCCTACCCACCCAGAGAGAGCGAGGCCAGTTGTGCTCTCTTGAACTCCTGACTATGGATGGCTGTAGCATCACCAGGGATCGAACTTACTATCATCAGGAGATCGCATCTTAACATTTCTTTGCTAGAACCTACACATAATAACTCTCCATTAGTAAGGCCAAGATAGAAGAAAGGTCATCCACATCAGCTGATCATGGTTATAAAAAGCGACTGACTGAGTTCAAATACATTTAAACTAATATGGAAACAAACTTCAGGAGTGCTGAGCTACTGCCTGTAGCACAAATCATTCATCCATAATGCCTCCTAAACATCAATCTTCAAGCCAATCGATTCTGCTTAAGAGAGAGAACAGGGAAAGGAAAGAGAAGATGTACTGATTGATGGTATGAGATGGAAAGAGAAAGAACATAGACTTTATCTCTCCCATTTATCTTCTCCATCAGTCATTCTGCCTTACACATGAGTAAGAGATTATAGGGATTTACCTGCAAGTTCTTGGGTGGGATCATGCTCAGACAAAGTGAAATAACTGAGCTCTCCCTAAATCTGTTACTTTCATGCTGGAAACTGCTAAAGTCAGCTATCAAGCATGGCAAGAAAGATAGCTGTTTACTGCTGAATACTTGAAGCTCGTCTGCTGTTTGTTTAAGCCATGTGTTAAGCTCCACAACATGATGAAAAGCAAAAGAGATGCAGTTGACTGCTCATGTCACTGAAAAGAGAATTTGCTCTTCAAAGTAAAGAGCTTGTGTTTATATCTGTGGGGTGCAGTTTTACCCTTTACCATGGATAGAAGGTTATTTGCCGACATTTGCATATGAAAAGTATTAAGTGTTTTATCAAAGTTAGTTACAACATAAGGCAGCCCCAAGACATCGCTGAGTAGCTTCCTTGCATGTTTCCCACGCCTCTCTTAAATCCCCTGGCATCTAGCATAAAAGCTTGCAGTGTTGACAGTCATACTGTTTTGTCAGAATGGGATGGGCTTTGAGCTGTGTTTACAGAATAGCACTAGAATCTAGCCTGCACAAGCCAGTACCCCCCCCCACAAAAAAAAAAAAAAAAAAAAAAAAACACCACCACACAAGTGAAACACATAAAAATTCTACACAATGAGCTCCCAATACCTCATTCCTTCAGCCATTTGAAGCCTGAGGCTAGGATGACCGAGGGTAACCGAGGGTGACTGGAAAGGGCACAGGCCTTCCAAAAACCTCCTGAAGCAACCCTGTGATCTGTGTGGGGTGGTACTGCAAGGCTAAGGCCAAAGCAGTTTCTGCTGTTAACACACAATGGAAATAGTGTCTGTCTGGGCTGGACTGTCCAGTGTTACTAAAACTAGCATGCAGTCTTCAGTGGTTTTCTACGGTGGGCGGGCGTAAAGTCTTATACCTGACATTTCAAAACAAGTTAAGAGTTTAATAACTTGCATATTTTTCAGGTGCAATTCTATTTTAATTAAATTCTTGATATTTAAAAATGTAAAAAAAAAAAAAAAAAAATGCCTTGATTTTACAGAACTTTCATAATACACTGCGCTGACTGGTATAGCTCAGGGAACTAAAGATTTTCAGAATTCCAAGTAGAAAGTACTGAATTTACAAGCAATTTCAGAAAACAAAGCTCAGCCACTTGAGCATGGGTGCACGTCCATCCCCCATCTCTGCCTTTTATACTCTGGTGGATGCACCAAAATGTCTAGTTTTGACCGACAATGGTTTTCAAAAAAGCCATCAAAAGTCATAGATTTAACTTCCAACACACTGTTTAAACAAATATTTTTAATGCAGCGAAAGCACGTTAGGGGAATTTTGCAAGACGGGTTCTGTAGGATCTTTTTTCACCAAGCTATGGATTCATAACAGTACAGCTATGGTTAGTGTCCCTGGTCAATGGAAAACTGAGCAATTTTGCCCTCACTTTCATTTCACTTTGTCACATAATGAGCCACGCTCGCACCAGGTTTAAAATGACATCTCAATTACAGATGCAAAATGAGGATACACTTAGGTCTGCTGCTGTGCTGTTGAGTTAGAGGAGTTAGATGAGTGAGCATGACATCATGAAGACTTTCAGCTCTAAATACTTGGCGTGGAGTACACACACCAGGATGTGAATAGCCTAGACCAAATCTCTTATTTGGGTGGTGTGTGGGTTTAAAGCCTCTCAGCGTTGAAGGTGTAAAGCCTGAGATCCATCTCGGAACACGTAGTCCCGTCTGGCCCCAGCTGCTCCTTCAATCCTGCAAACCACCGTTACCTTCTGTAACCTTAGTCTACATACCTGCTTATACATTTCTGGTTCGATATCTCAGGCATGGAACCTCAAGCATTTCTTATGCATGGCCTCCTTTTAACAATGTTGGATCATCTCTCAAGATGCTGATCCATATGTCCAGAAGCATGCAGTCCTTGATCCTCTGCACTTTCAGAAATGAATTGGTGAATTATTGAACTTAGAAAGTACAGGACAATCAAAAAATCTCAATTGCTGTGAGAGCGTCTTTCGCTTTACCATATAATAAGTCACACTGCAAAAGAGATACCAGTCACATGCATACGCATGGCTAAGGCACTAATTTGATATTATACTTTGCAATATTAGTTATGTGTATGTAAGCAGTGACCAATATACTGTATCCTGTATTTCTAAGACAACAATGCAATGGTCTTATTTATAGGCTTGCAGGGAAACCACTGACAGTGATCAAAACTAGGCATCCTATCAGAGTGACATAGGAGGTGGGCAGGCATATCAGAGTGAAGGGAGAAGGGGTGGGGCTTACACTAAAATGACCGAACCCTTTACTGAATTTACTTAAAAGCTCTAAGGGTTGTTATTTTTGATGTCTACTCTGTTTGCAGGAGTAGTATATAATTACAACTCTGAATCAAGACATTTTAAAACATACAATCAAATCTTAACCTCAGAACTGAAAATTGCACTGAATCTGAAAACAAAAACAGCTGTTGATGGGCAACAACTTGGTCACTGTACTGCAAAGAACCATTTAACATTCAAAGAGTTCTTTATCAGAAGGCTCTTTATCAGAGTTTATCATCCTCAACATCAGAAAAAACCTTCCTCCACTGTTGTCAAATCTCAAAATAGTTGGCCATTTGCAGTTTAAGTTTCATGATGAACGGAATGTATAAAAATATTATTTATATAAAAATAATAATATTTAAAAATAATTATATTTAGGCATGGATTCCAGGTGGAATTTGAACCAACATACATTGGACTTGTGACGGACAACTAATCCAAATGTACACATTATATTCCTCTACAAACACCATCAAGGCTTGGTTCTTCTAAACTGGAAGCTTTGCTTTGTGCTCTTGGAGGAGTAGGAAACATTGAGTCATGGGACTACAGTGCCTGATTCCCGGCAGAGTGGGTACTTCTATCAGCCAAGCATGAGTTCACCCCTGCTGAGACACTGGCTGTGACTGGCCTCACAACTCAAACGTAAACACAGCCAGGAGTGTGAATCTACATTATTATTTATGCTAATGCTAATGCTAAGCCTTAACTATGCAAGAAAAAACACTCTTTACTCCAATTATCTCTTTGTCATAGACGTGCCATATACCTTCAAGCACTGATAGTTGACAACAGCAGTATCTAGTAGCAGTAGGAGTAGTAATAACTGTGACTTTGTCTTATTTCCATTTTGTTTGGATTTATGTAACAAAAAGCAATAATTCATGTTTACATGACCATTCTCCAATTTCTCTCTCTCTCTCTTACAACACTGGTGTCCAATCATATCTGCGAAGGGCCGTCATGGCTGCAGGTTTTCAGTCCACACAAGCAGGAGCACATGATTCAACTCGTTAATTCTATTGGTCTCAGTCTTCTAACAACGGTTTGCTGCTTCTTTTCTTGTAATGAAAACCTGCTGCCACACTTGTCCTTTGCAGATGTTTTTTGTTAGTTTAAGACTGATATGATAAGTGACATCTGTTCTGATTGGCTGCCTTGTATTGTGCTTCATTTAAAAGGCAGTCCAGGCTGAAACACTCCTTATTAACTTCAGCATGAACAGGCCAAGCTAAACTGCTGGAGTCGGAATAGGCAGATCTCTCTAAATGTGCTGGTTTTTGTAATATCACAAAATCAATTCATTAAAAGGGAGCTATTTCCCAGCTTAACCTCCTGCCTGGACCGGGAACAGTACATTCTGAAACCTTCAAAATATCACATCACATGCATTTAAAAAGTGAGGGAAAAAAGGTTCTCTGTGATATGAGCCTTAAATCGTGCTATACATCTATAAATAAAACAAACTAATTTGGAATCTGTTCGTTAATCCACAGAGATCCACACTGATCCCAAAGAGCAACAGAAGAGCCAAATTAGCTTGGAGTTAATTAAACCTGAAGCTCCAACCCAGCATTCGCTCACCTCTCACACACAGTCATAGTGGCTTAGCCTCAGGCTGTTACCTTGGCAACTACACTCCAACCTGATGGCAAAGGATTGTGGGAGAGACTACCTCCTCAACATATATGCTCTGACATCAAAGGTTTCACCTCCTCCACCTCATCTTTACTAGATCTCCACCATATCAAAGTGAAGTAGCAATGTAACTGATCTGAAGAATCGTGAGAACAGGTTCTGTAGCGAGTCAGAATAGAAAGAGGCCTCTCAGTTGGGATCAACAGGATGTGCGAGAGGTGACTGCCAAACATCTAATCCACCATGTTCAGAACCTCACTAATTACTGTCTTACTGGCAGGGGATACAGTTCACATTCCACCAGCACTGAAGGAGGGTGGAAGAGGGGAAAAAAAAGAAAAAGAACAAAGGGATGGAAATGGACGACTGCCAGTTACAACATATCATCTGCATTTCAGATGTTAATATTTAGGTACTTCAGCATAATGGCTAGTTCATCTTAATTTAGTCTCTTCAGTCTGACCAACACCTGTTTATTTTGACAAGAAGTGATCATCTGACTGACATGCAAATTAACCAACCATGGACCGTTATATTTGTATTGAAATTAAAATGAAAACGTTGATGCCATCAACCAAATTACTTTAATACTAAATAGTAACGAAATATTTGGCACTGTATAACACCAAACGTCAAAACCTAGGCAGTCAGGGAGACAAAAGACATGCTTGTTTAAAAATCTAGACTGCTGGATTACATGCCATGTTAAAATCTCCTCCAGTTCTCCTTTAATTACTCTGCTGTGCCTTCTGCTGCAATAAAGAAAAAAAAGTTATATTTACAACTGGCTACCACACATATTGGTACAATGTAAACAGACCTGCACCAAACAAACTAACACAAGAAAACGCTATACTGATAACATAAAACAGTTAAAGATGGGATGCCATTAACTTCACAAACTTTTTTCAGTCCAAAGACTATAAAGGTTCCTCTGAAAGTTTTGTCGTCATCATGGTGCACAGAGCAGGCAACTGCTTGTTTATTAGCCAGCAAACTGGTTGATTAAAAAAGCCTGATAAACAGTTTTCAGAAGCGAGTGCACAGATGTCACTGAGAACGCTAAAGACAAGATTCCGACATTCGTCATTTTGGTGCCCAATATACATGAGACAGTCAGTATAACTCGGAATATATAACGTCACATAAGGCCATCAAAGGTTTCCTTGACTTTTGATTGCAACTGATAAGTTACATAACATTACTGTACAAGATGTTGGATCACATCTGATGGGTTTTTAGTCATTTACTTCATTTTTTGCAACTTTCCATGATCTTCATTTGATATAGACCAGCATCCGTAGAAGCATAGACAAAGAAAAACCTCACCAGCTGTTAAGATTAAGCAGTAATGGACCCGACGGTGCACTGTATCGTGAATATAATCACACTTTAAATGAGCAGGTATGCGCTATGGGACACAGCCAGTCAGACAAACACCTGGAAAACAAAACAAGATCACCTGGCAGCTTTAGTTCACTAAAGGCCAAATGGTAAAGACTGAGAAACAAGTGTTATTTATTTTTTATATTAATATGGACTTTGCAATATTATAGTTTTATTTTATATAGGCAACAAGATCACGTCTATTTAATAGATTTATCTCTGAAGGTATACTATTTAACTTCAATACAACACATCAAACTGTCTGGTGTGTCTACAGCTTTAGTGGCCAAGAGGAGAACTTTGCTGTTGCGTAATATCAGCATGACTGAGCACAGAGAGCACGTGTTTGATGCACTATGCGCTGCATCATTCTTGTGAAAACACTACATACTAATTACACAAGGCTTCTTGAGCATACCATTGTAGGCTAATTTGGGAAACCAGATAAACATAAAAGCTTACAGACATTGTAGTTTAAAAGTAAAGCAGTGATGTCAAAGTGGAACATTTCTGTACTTCTACTCTTCTGATCTAATTTGTTTGGTAGCAGCGTGGTATGCATATTGCTCACCACCTCAGCAGTTTAAGCCTGTCCACACCTGGCACATACACATGGTGGATTGTAACCCACTTCTACAGGCATCCAAGCCTGAAAGGGAGTTAATTGCTCGTTCAAATCTAGTCCTTCAATTGAGCAACAGCATGGAAACGCAAAAAGGCTGCTCAATGCTAAATTTACTACTTCAGTGGCAGAGCTACTTCCTGTGCATAAATATGACAGACACTATGTTCGAGGCATGGCAGAGCACACACGCACTGCATACCAATCTGTAAACGTTAAATTGCACCGAGTGAGCAGGGGGAAGGGGGGCAAAGTCCTCTTTGTCAACACAGTCACCAGTAAACATTGTTGCTGTCATAGCAACTGGCACTATAACTGATATCCACAGTGGCAGGCACATACAATTCCCTGCCCAATTTGTATCTGCACTGACTGACATTCAGGGTAAAATGAAGTCAGCTGTATAAAATGTATATGCACTACTACACAAAAGTTAGAGAACTCCCTTCATTTACTTAATGTCCAGCCAAAACAGCCATTAAGCATTAGCTAATCCTTTTTCAGCATCAGGTATGTATTTAACAGAAAATTATACAGAGGCGTCAACAACAGACATATTTTTTCAGGATTTAGTGTGTCCATTCTTAAAAGCTCAATCTTCCTTCATCATTTTCTGATTCTCACAATGCAAGTAATCCCAAGTTCATTTAGCGATGTTGAGGTCTGGACTCTGGGGTGGTCAGTCTATCGAGAACATCAGCAGCTTTTGTTTGTTTAAGTTCCTATGTTTTTAAATGGTCTTCTCACAGCTGAATGATGGACAGAAACGCCTGTAAATTTTTACAGATCTGAACCAAGAATGGGGCTTGATTTTCTCCCATCTGTGCAGTGCAGCTTATGGAAAACGTGGCTGTTTTAACTGCAACGTTAGGGCAGCTGTGTTCAAACCAATGAGCAAATTGGCCCAACTTTGGCAAACAAAGACTTTCTGTTTCAACCATCAAATCCAACGTCATCCACTTTGATGTTAGACGTCATGAATGACATTGCTCGTAATATACACACAAAAATAGCATGACTTTTTCTGTTTTGGAGGACTTTGTTCAACACATACCTGTTTAGACACTACTATATAAAGACAGTGGGAAAACCATATCATTCCCTAGTGACTAATAATTGCAGTGACCATTAATGTGCTAAATAAAGTCCTAAGAGACAAGTTAACCAAATTAAAAGACAGTCACAAGTGCAACATGAATGTTAATAATGCACACAGGGCTGTCACAATTACCTGCCTACACACAATTATTCGACTGGGAAAAAAAAATGATTGTATGCAACCTCAACAAGTTGGCATTGATTAGCTGGTAATTTGCATGGTGATAACGCGTGTTGTACATGACACACCAGTTTATATGTATATCTTGCATTAAGTGTCTGTTAGTGAAGTCTTTTTAAAGGGTCTATTTTAATTCTTTTTGGAATTTTTGAAAAGTCACATATGGTTTGTTATCCCACCTCTATTGTTTGGCCTGTTTGGAAAAGCTGATAACAACCAATAAAATAATCAGTAGGTTACTTGATTACTAATATAAAAGACATTAAGGTTGAACAAAACAAGTCTGTGACTTTTCACCTAGTTCACAACTTTTGTTTCTCTTGTTCTCATTCAGGAAAAGGTGTAATTCAATGCCATGTGATATTCTCTGAAAGCAGCCCTTCCTAATTTCAGAACTGGTTTTGCTCAGGTTTTAGATACAGCATATCAGGTGTCACAATAGTCTTTGTTTAGTGTAAAGAGTGCAGCTGAGTAGTGCTCAGCTGTGCAAATGGTAGAAGTTAGTCTTTCACAAATCTGCATTCACACAAAGAGCTAAAGCAGCCATCCACCCAAGTCAAGCCAAGTCGACAGTATCTTGCCTAGGCCTTATTTCATTAAACTTCTGTGAGGGAGGCATTATCAATTCCATGAGCACCGATGACAACTTTGCTTAGGCCTGGAAAAAAAAAAAATCTTGGTACACAGGAACAGCCTGTTCTGAATCCCATCAATAATGTATCAAGTGAAAAAATGGAATGCGCAGCAAAGATTTCTAGAGCAAAACTACACCGTTCAGTGGTACAGAACTCAAACAAATTACATTAACTGAACAAGTAAATAAGCCGCAGTCTCAGGCTATGCAACATCTAGGTAGTACTTTAGATCTGAGCACCTTACATTTAGCACTGCTGAGGGCAGGTGCGGAATTTGAGGCTTTGTGAAAGTCTCAATTGTTCATTCCCATTTCTCCTCACAGAGCCTTCCTTTCTCACAGAGGCGTACAAGTGGACAGCCAAGCTCTTTTGTCTCTGTGAAACTGAGGTCACATTTCTTGGCGGCAATACTGACCTCAGATTGAAAAAGATGAGATCGTGCAGCACAGTCCCCACAGCCTGCAGGCAGATGACAAAGTTAAAGAATTGCCTTGCTGTCTAAAAATGGAATTCTCATCTTCCTCTGCAAGCATCACATCTTTTACCCGTCAGCCTCAACTTTTCACATACTGATCAGGACTGTACTCTAAAAGTGATTAAAGACATTTACACAAATTTCCCCCTCATCTCAAATTCAGTTAAATAAGCAAGATGTGTGTTGTCTGAAGTTCGCTTATTTAGTTTTGGACAAGCGAAAGCAGCTTACAGCTACCAGTCAGCACTATGTAAATTACTTACCTAAATCATCAGCCACTTGCCTCAAATAGTGTCCAGTGTGAAAGAATCTCCACATGGTTTGAGGCAAATGTGTTAAGACTTAGGCTTGGAGCTCACACTGTTCTCACTGGTGGCTAAAGCAAACTATAGACACCAAACGGGACAAATACAACTGAAGACAAAATGTCCATAATTCATAAATTGCTTTAAGAAGTTAAGTAAGCGTCCCTGGGTTTGTGAAAGGCGCTATATAAATTGAACTAATTATTAAGTAGAGCGATTACTTCAGCATTTTGAGCACAACACCACCCATCACCCAGCCAGCTCCATCCACGGTAACTGATCTCATCCAAGGCACACAATGGACCGAGCACTTTGTAGCAAAGGGACGCTCCCCTGGGCTTGGGCAGGGGGAGGGCTGGGCAAAGGGTTGTCTTGCACTGTCTGTCTCAATTCACTCTGTCCAGCCTCTATGAGGCACCACCACTCAGTCCCGTTCAAGATGGCCTTGCCTGAGGGGAATAGCAATGGCGATGTCTGATTATCTCTCACTCTCAGACATGCACAAAAACATTTTCGCGAAACAGCTGTGTCCATTAGCGTAGTGGTAATACTGATATATCTCACGCTCTGTTATGTCTGATAAAAGAAATAAAAGACACTTTTGAAGCAAAAGCAAAGACAGATGTCAGGTCTGTGATTTAAGTTTCAAAGCCTGTTCCTGTTTCCTGCACACTTTGGCCGTTTTCCGTTTCACCAACAAACCAACAAATCAACTAATTAACAAACCCTTCTTGAGTTAAGGCCATGGCACATGGAATCAATACTGCACAAAAAACACCAGAATTCTCAAAGACCTCTGACATTGTCATCATTCTGCAGTCAGAGAACTCTAAATACAACAAAGTGTATCAGGTTTGGATTATTACTGTTTTTGCAATAACTTTGAAAACAGCTAACTCTCGGTTAGCTTTATAATGTCTGGAAAAAAAAACAGACAAATAAACGGGAGAGAAGGGGGGAGAACAATCTAGAACTGTGTGAACAGAGAAGAACATTCTGGAACAGTGTAAATTGGGAGAACGTTCTAGAACAGCGTGAATGGGGACAAAACACTGGAACAGCAAAAGGAGGAGGACAAATAGAGGAGAAAATTCTAGAACCGTGTGAAATGGAGGGAGAACAATTATAAATAGGTAGCACATCACGTCCGGGTTCGTTGGCGTTTACACAGCAACAACTGCAGTTCCTACCACACAATCTGATTGGTTCAAAAGTGTTCCACCTCTGTTTTCACACTTCAGAACAGTACGTTTCATCAGCATGCCTGTATATTCTACTGGCCACTTAGTAACAACAATGGCTGCTTTAAACTGCCAGAAATACTTTTTTGGTGGAAAAAAACGGCGCTTTGCAAAACCGTTGTACAAAAGTGACAGAAGAAGAGCATCACAGCTGTGGTAATCTGTCAATTGTCTTCAGCTGGTGCTTGCAACCAATCTACAGCTGTGATGTTATTGCTGTTAACTCACTCGCTCTCATTATCTATTAGTTAAGTGAATTTTGGGTCAGTGTTTCATGGCCTTTATAGCAAATAAAACACATGGTGTACTCCAAGAGCATGAGTGAGAAATGGTGATTTAAGTTATTGGCCTACATCTTATCTAATATACTTTTAGCTACTTGCTTGTCAGAGTGTGCCCAAGTGATCTCTCAGCAAGTCTTCAATGGCCTTCCACTAGTGCAAAAAAACAGTCCACTACAAGTGACACTTGGAGAGCTTCATCAGCAGCCACCGTTGGATATGTAGCACATGCTCTCAGCCACCTGTCAGTACAATGTGGTGTTGGCAATGAGGATAGCAACAGAGGCGAAAAGGAACACAACCAAGCTCCAGTTTAAGATGAAATATGAGGAATCATGCAGAATATACATATGAAAACGTTTTATACTAAAATAAAAGCAATGCATATGGTACAAGCCCTGTGTGTGTGCCAGGTAAGGCTCCTGAGGGGATGCCCTTTGACAAAGAAAAGTGGACTTATTTTTGTGTCCAAGCTGGCTTTCACCTTGACATTTCTGGCAGGTGAGAATGCGAAAAAAAACGAAATGTCAGAACTGTGAACAAACTTCACTATACATTTGATGTGAAAACAGAAAACCGACTTTCAGAGTTCCACTATCTTGATGTGAAGTTAACAACAGCTCAGCTGTATCTTATCTGAGATCATGGTTGAGCTAAGATTTGCAAGTCATCAAATGCAGCCTCAGGAAACGGGCCTTGCCATACCAGAACATGGAATCCACCCACACTCTCTTGCTCAGACAGGAAAAATGAGCTACACTACAGTGAGTAACCGGCTACACCTTCTTCCTCTCAGGTGAAGAGCTAGGATTTCTAGAAGTCCTGGGCAAACTCGAAAAAGATGCATGAAATGATTGAGGGAATACGATACCTTCACAGCCACCACTCACTGGTGACAAATATAGCAAGACCAATACTTAATCAAAAGCAAGCATGCTGGCTATATGGAAAGAAATTAGTGATCCAGAGGAGAGGCTCACTGGTCTGTTGATTGCTGATGTAGCCAGACATAGTTATGCAACAGCTTGTGAAAAGCACCCTCTGCATACTAATATGTAGTTAGGTTCTAAGCTGACAGTAGGGTTTAGGAAGGAGAAGTGGCATATTTTGCCTCCAGCTGATAGAAGACATTTTTAGCCAGACTGCGATCCAGGTGATGGATCAGTGCTTCCGTGGCAAAGAGAACTGCTGTTAGACTGGCCCTATCATAGCAGAACCAGCATACAACATAACAGTACAGTCAGTGCTACGTTAAAGATTTGACTATAATATTCAGGCTAACACAAATTCATTTACATTAGTAAAACTTAATGCCTGTAATGTTAATTTATAAAGTACTGATGAGAATTGGTCATCACTTAGCTAGTCATAAAATGCAAGGTGGATTCTGCTGCTCTGAACATCTGCAAAAAGTGCCTGACTGTTTGCAGAACCGGCATGTTCTGGGTAAGATCTCACAAGGCAGAGGCATTTTGATAAAGATAAGTCCCATAGTTTCACATTAGCTACTGCTACTCTCTATGGCTTTCTCACAAAGTTATACTACAGAAATCACATGTGCTGTCCCATTTCTTGAAATGTCCATGGACATTTTTGTGGGGTGAAAAGAGGTTTTAATGAAAAGACATTTTGCTAGACAGAACTTGACAACTGTAAATGGTCTCTTGTCATACAGGTCAGTACCACATGTAATTAAAATGAAGTAGAGGGCCAGCATCCCTTTTAATTCAGCACAGGCCTCACGTGAATTAATGGTTTTATAAAACAATCAGAACATTTTTTGCAAGGACACACATCCAGCATAATATTGCTTGGTAAATTATGAATTCAATAGCATTATGGCACACAGAATATTTAACAAACTAGCTACTGTCCTTATCAGGCTACCCCCAAACTAAAGAGTGACCTCAGAGAAAAGTGACAAGACCACAAGCTTAAACTATATCATAGGCTGCACTGTCCTACTGCTATGTTTACCGACATGACATGGTCACTTATAAAACCCAAATAAGGCTAGGTATCAAAATTCAATATGTTCATAGTAATGACCAAACATCAACAAATTAAATAGCAAACTTTAATTCCCAAGTAGTGAGTCTTAACATTCGTGAGATAAGAATTCCAAAATCTAGATTGGCGACTTGATGTCTAAATTAAGGGTGGGCAATATGATGGTATTTTATCATTATCATGATAAATTATGATCTGGTTTTGTGAGCATATCATGGATATGGTCAGTACTTAAATAACACTGACCAACTGCATGTTATATGATAAACATAATTAGGCCTGTTGAATTGGATTTACTGCAGACTGTAAAACATAAAATGATACACAAATCACTGTAGTTAAGCTGTTTATTGCTATCATTTTTAATAGCATGCATGCATGCATATATATATATATATATATATATATATATATATATATATATATATATATATATATATATATGTATATACACATACATATACATACATACATACATACATACATACACACACACACACACACACACACACACACACACACACACATATGGCACTACAGGTTCGGTTTTGTCTGTTCCTTAAATTAAATTAAAACTTATTACATCTCAGAAAGACTAAATATTGTGATGCATTTATTTCAATGTGAAAGAAATGTCATATTTTTGTCATATCGCCACTAGTCTAAATTACAAATTACATTTTGTATGCAAGTCAGAAAAAGTCAAAGTATAGGTGCTGGTAGTGGTATCATACAATTTTTAAGGATACCCAGCTACTGGCAGCAACAGGTCTACCAGTCCAGGCCCAGGAAAGTGCTTAGCAGCATACAGAATCAATATAATCCCTCATGTCTAACAATGCAAATGCCATCTGTAGTATCATGGTCAGTTTTCAGTCTCTCGCCAAAAACGAGGGCTATACTCCACCGCATCACAACATTCTTTTTCTACAGTAACATGCAATTAAAGATTATAGTTATATAATTAAATATGGCTCAAATAAATGTAAGACCTGTTTACATCAGGGCTGCAGGCTGATTGTATTCATGAGCACTACAAAGCTCAATTCAGTGGTTCTATCAATCAGGAAAATAATACTCACTAGAGGAACAAACATTATCTAGTTCAGTGCAACAAACTGCACACCACAGAAGAGGACACTCAAATTACACCATGAAACTTTAACCATTTAGCTCAGACACATGACCTGACACATTTGCCTGTAAACCATTTTATTTATAGATTCTTAAACTGTTCAAATGTAGTTTCTGGTGCTTTTGAATTTCAATAGCATTCAATGGGGATTGCTCACAATTTTCTTTGCATGACACTGGTTGCTATCCACAACTTTTAGGCAGTTTTTAATAATAACTTGTTGCTGTATCTTTTGGCTGAAACACATCATGCTTTCCATGTAGTGACTAACCAGTGAAACCTGTGGTTTTGTGTGGTAGCCTTCAACATACATGCCAGCTCAAGTGGATATGGTGAGAGAGAGAGAGAGAGACAGAGAAGCAGAAGTGACTTACTGATCACTGGTACAGCCTAATCCCTCACAAAGGCCTGAGTGTACATATAAACAGACTAGGGTGTGCTTGGATCATGTACTGAGATAATCTCCATTATCAACCATTAATTTTTCATTAATTATAAGTTAAAAGTGCATAAAAATCTATAAAAGTAGCACATCATTGCTGTCAAAGCAAATACAGTATCATCTTAATTGTAATTTGATCATTTCTATAGTTCCACACTCATGTAATGTTTACACTACTACTACTACTACTAATAATAATAATAATAATAATAACAACAATAACAACAATAAATAAATAAGTAAATAAATAAATATATAGGGAAGACATCACATTTTATTTAGTTTCTTGGGGAAAAAGTATGTGATGACTAAATTGTGACATTTGAAATGAAATAGGAACCTTGTTGTCATCTCATCCCCTGGATAATACCTGGTATTTCCAGTACTTTGCCCAGGGCTGAAGGCGAGTTCAGCAAAGCTGTGGTGTCACAGCATGAGAGTCAAACAGGAAGCCTAACTGGAAGCAAAACCAGCTCTTCTGGCCCTCTCTGTTAAAATTTTGCACAGTCTTGCATTACAATCCAAGCCACAGCTGGCTCCAGAGCCAGTTAGGCAGTAAGCAGCCATAATGAATCATCTCACGAACGGATAAAGGATTAAGAGTGTTGTGGGCTTAACAAGGTTTGACACTTCATATGTCATCTAAAGAGAAGAATTCCCTTTTAAGGAATGCTACATAATCTTGATCAGCGTCGGCGTATAAATTCCTTCCCTACTCTTCATTCCAAACACACAGCACCTGCACTCATCTACCGCACAAAGCCATTTGTTCTTGGGCTGCCAACACATATCATAACAACAGCCTGGCCTAATCACTGCAGTTTTGAGTACATCTGAATCAACACTGAGGGGAAACACATGAAAGACTGCAGCCCCCTTGCACAGCTCACACTTCAACAACTGTCAGCAAGCTAGAGGTGGAAAGGACACACCTACAGTATAACAGTGTCATGTTTCTCTTTCATGGGAGAGAGGCCTGCCTTCCTGCCACATGTCCTGTCTTTTACTGTACTAACAATGCCCTTCTTTTACCTTTTCTCTCAATCTTTCCTAAGCCCTTATGTCATTTTAGCAGGCCTCAATGAGACAGTACAGCTTGGGCAAACATACATATAGACACATTTGAACTTTGTGAACCTCATGACTAAATGGAAAGATCTCATTTGTATAATAAATGTAATAACAAGGTCACATCATATAATGCCAAGGTCACTATTACAAGCAGACTTTAACCAATCTTACAGTGAGAGCCTGCTTAACACACATAGCCTTACAACATCTGAGAAACCACCCTCCAAAATATACATGCAGAGTGAAGTGACTATAACCATGTTACAATTTGTCAGGTTTTTTTTTTTTGGCCATTTTGCTGCATTTTTGTTGTGCAACTGCAGCAGTCATGTAAAGCAAGACTTCTGAGAAAAAGGTCCATCAATTTCATTCTGATAATAAATTTCATCATGTTTAGTTATATTAGTAGTGTCTGCAAAAGCACCCTCAAAAGTAGTTGTGCACAGGTAATACGAGAGCTGTGGGCTGATGCCAATATCCAATATTTTTCATGTGTATGTCTGCCAATACATAACCTTTTTCTAAACTCAGAAATTGAACTAATCGTTTCTAATCGTTCTCGATAGAATTACAGGTAAACGTAGCTTCCATTTATATAGAGCTACAAAGCCATTAAAATGAATGAAGTACAGATATTTTAGCACATTAGGCCCAGCGGTAGTTAACCAGTCTGCTCACTCATATCAGTTTGAGCTTTCAGCCAAATCGAAAAATCAATTTGATGCAATAGTTTTTAAAAAATGAATAATTGCCAGTACAGTTACAACTGAGCATCCTTATTAAAAAGGGCCTTGTGCTAGCATTCAGAAATATATATTCTCTGCTATTTTACCCTTTTAGATTCACAAAAAAATTTAAACTAAATTACACAAAATACACAAATTAAATTGTCATTGTACATCTTTTAGATGAACCTTACAAACAGATGAAGAAATAACATAAGAGCATCCACATGAACATATCTTTAAAGGCTGTAAATACACGTTGTTGATTAGAGATGGGCGATATGGCAAAATGTAATATGAGAAAGTTTTTACGTTCCACGATGTGCCATATTTATTGTTTTCCTGGAACCAACAAAGTAGTGTTATTTTTTTCCAACAATAATGAATACAATTACTTTTACTCAGCACTTCGACACAATGTGCTGCATCCAACCCAATTAAACAGGACTGTTTTTGCTCTCTTTTTAATTAAACAGTAGTTGGAAAGTGACATGCTGTATTGTAATTTGTCACGATAACGATAAACATCGCCTTCTTGCCCAGCTCTGCTCTGCAGCTCAGCCACACACTCGTTTGTTTATTGCAGAGCAGGACCGACTGTTTGGCTAAATTAGCCTAGCCAACCTGGAAGTCCAACAGAAAGTGAAGCATATCGAGGTTTAACAACACTGACTACAGATGGTCAAACCATGGCCGTCTCTACGAGATAGTTAAAGACATATTGGGTTACTTAAAAGTGTGTAACGCTTACGATTCCGCGGAGTATGAGCAGGTCAAATCTGTCCGCTAACCTCTCCGTTAACAGCAGCAGCCGCCCTCAACTTCCTCAAGCGGCTTTACAGTTGAGACGGGCCGACTTTCTGAAGAGCTGAGTTCACATTAGTTACGGTGGACTGCGCTCTAACGTGTTCCAAATGTGTCGAGCTGAGGGAACTTAAGGTGGACTGTAGTTTACCTGTGCCGACCGACACACCCTGAAACACCTGCACACTTCGCTGCTGCAACAATAATGGCGCCCAGAGAAGACGAAGCTGAAGTTGGCTTCTTATTCGGGAGCTTCTTGCTCGAATTTTTCCGTTCCACCTTAAATGTTGCAGTACTTGCGTTTCGGTGCCCGTGTCTGGGCCGCCAGGACGTAACTGCTGCACCATTTAAGGTGGAATGGGAAAACTGAATAAGAAGCCTCCTGTACTGAAGTGGTCTTTGCGTGCCCAACTGTTGCATCCCCCCCTCAAAGCTAGTAAGTAAACTAGGTCAGCGTCACACAGTCCGCTCCTCTCACTCCAACACCGCTTACAACCTCCGGGCTTCACGGGCGGCGTAACGCTAAACCTCACCCGCACGGATCGCTACGGTAGTTAGCCGTCCTAAGCTGCTAACTTTCCTCGTCTTTAGCCCAAAGCAACGACCAGCCACACCGCTCACTTCAACTGAGCGCTTGCATAAGCCAGCGAGCTAAGGCGAGTGGAAAAGTGAGTCGCCGCCACCGAAAATGCGGTTGTTTGGTTTCGAAGGCGGGTCGTTTCTCCGACTCTAACGTTTAGCTACTGCAGTGAATTTGAACGGCAGCGTTTAAGACACAGGAACTTCTCTAACGACGGGGAGCGCGCATACATACCAGATGTTTACACGTCTATAAGAAAGCACGCTGACATGTAGACAACTTCCAGCTTTCTCCGTGCTCGTCTCCTGACTGAAAAACGTCCGCAGGATGTCCACACCGAGCGTGGCCTGGTCCTCCCCGGTAACTTTCCCCCACTTTGCTGTCGCGGCTCTCACCAATGCGTGGCGTTGCGAGTGGGCGCCATGTTTGTGTTTTGTTACTTTGGTGAGCTCTTGGCTTTCTCGGACGGACTGACTGACTGCTGGAGGCGGAATGGAGCCGCCCAGAAGAATGACTCGCTCTGCTCTACTTTTTCCGCCTTTCCCTCAGTTACACAGGTTACTTGTGCCCCCTATCTTGGCGTTAGCCTCACTGTAACAGGTGCCTCTTCTGTTCTTTCCCAAACGCGGTTAACAGCACAGCGTTAGAAAGCACGTCGGTACGGTTGAAAACAGTGTGGTTGTTTCCTGGATGACTAATCTAAAGTACCTGAGTCCACTCAAAGGGGAACTCCAGTGATTTTTCAAAACGACTGCATAATTCAGTGGTAGAGATGTAAACAGTCGTGCCGAGTGGCTCGATGTAGACTCGGGGTTCTTTACAGTGGTGTGATCGGAACCAGAGCTTACAATGTCTGCAACACAGATACAGCCATTTAATTCCTCCTGAACCACCAGTGGACCCAACTTCTGAGTTTATACCTGTAATGCTGATAATAGTAAAACAATCTGGAAAAGGAGTTTTCTCTGGGGACTAGAGAAAACGCATCCCTCCTTAATGAGAGTACTGATTAAAATACTTTTTAGACTTAAACCTTATCGTTAAACAACGTCTCACTAACCAAATACATCCACACCAACAAGCTGCTTTCTGTGAGGCGGTCGTCTAGTTCCTACCCCAACCTCTGAACAGTTTGGACTCCGTTTCTCCAGAGCGAAGTATTTTACACAAAATCTCTGAATGACTTTTACATATTAAATATAAAAATATGAATTTATCAAAAATCGGTGAACTCAACCTACATTTGAGATCGTTAAAGAAACCGAGGGGCCAAATAGAACCAAAATAGAGAAAATACTAAAAAAAATAAGTTCAGTATAAATGTAAACAAGTTTCAAACATACACTTTAGCTTCTCAGTATAACCTACAGAAACTAGCTTATCGTCTTCATCATGAGAGCAACCAAGCCTAGTATACCAAATATTGGAAGATAGGGTGAGTAGTCGTGCCCCAGAACTCATCGTTACAGCATAGGGAGGCAGAGATGTTGACCAAATACACTACTATACCAGTCACATAAGGAACATTTCTGAGGCTAGACTGCTGTTTTGACAGAGGCAGATCAGAGGGAAGCCACTCAGAACTGTGCAGTGAAATAGCTTAGTCACAGTAACTTTGAATACTAAAGATAAATAAGAAGGATCAAGACTATTTCTGGTACATAAAACCATAAACATCAAATACATACACAATATAGTAGGCCCCTTTTATTCAGACACAGGATGGCTGCACAAAGTTACTTTATTACAACATACATTCACATCTAGTTTGTTACATTTATTAGCCCAATTTATTTAATTTCACAACTGTACAATCCGGTCATGTGACTCATTATGTAGCAATGAACTTTTACAGAAATAGTAAAAGTTATCTTAAGACAAAGGCAAGTGTTAAAACAAAGAGCAGTAAACAACTTAAAGCACTACAGCTAGGATGTGGGAACTTTTCCCCTCCATCCGTTGTCTCTGTGTCCTCAACCAGCCAGCCTTACGGTACTAAATACACAGGGATAAAAGTTAGAAGGACTGCTTGAGCCATGCATGGTCTAGACTCGAGACCATGCTTAGAATTCATCCATGGGTGAAAATGTCACTAGATTGGGCAGAGTGAGCTCCTCTCGTGGAGGAGAGGAAAAACCCTCCAACTGGTCCAAGTCCAGAGAAAACACCTTCCCACCATAACTTTTCAACCCTGGGCTCATTCTTCTTGCTGACATCAAGACATCAGACTCGGTCTCCCTGTCTCCCCCTGTAAAGGGGGACTCGCCCAAAATGGCCAAGCGTTTTCGAGCCATTTGGAGGGCAGTTTCTGCTTCAGGAGATTGTGCAACAACTGGAGGGAGCACAAGTTCTTCCATCTCTTCCTGGACTTCTTTAAGTTGATCACTGAAGTTGAAAGAACAGTCATTTTCCATGTCTGGAAAGGTCTCATGGGCAATGCTGAGCTGTATGATATTGCTGGAGCTTTGGTCAAGAGCCTCCAGCTGAGAGGAGTTCCAGGTGACTGTGGAGTGAAGGGAAGCCCCCTGCTGGGAAGGAGGGGGACTGCATGGTTGCAGGTCAGCACATGACACTGTAGAACCACTCGGCGAAAACGGTTCTGGACTGTGGCTTCTCTCTTTGGCCTCAGATGTAGGTGTTACGAGAACAGAGAGGCAATCCTGGCCTCTCCCATGCTTTTTCTCAGCCTTCCCTTCTTCTACAGCTTTCCTCCATGAAGCTCGGACATCCATAACTGGAGAGGAAAATAAAGGGAAAAAAATATGGTACACAAGACTCACAATTCAGAAGACAATGCTAGTGTATATTAAATGTATTGTGTCATTTTCTGAAACTGTTGCACAGTTGTCACTAAATTGGAGTAGAAACAAACATTTAAAAAGTAGCAGGGAAACATACTCAAGCTTTCTGGTGTGCGAGGCAGTTGTTTCTTGGTTGTGAAAGGATCTGACAATGTGTTTAGCAACTGCTCAAGCTCCATACCGCTTCTCCTACCATCCACTGGACTCATTGTTACAGCTTCAGCAAACTTTAAAAAAAAAAAAAAAAAAGTAAAAAGCATATTGAATTATAAGAACAATTAACTTCAAAACACTCAAGAACAGAAGGACTGTCTGCTCCGTATCTGTCCGTAGCGATTTCCCTCAATTCGCCCCGGTCATCAGAAAGCAGGTATGATCTAGGGAGAGCTAGTGATGGGCAGAACATAGTTTAAAACTGTCCATGTATCAGTCTCCCATACATTTTTGTACATCTTTACCTTGAAATGTGTCAGTTTGAGAATAGAATAAACATACCTGACTTGCCAGGTTGTCATATTCCAATTCTAGAATCTTAGCCTTTGGCTTTGCAGCAGATGTCTTAGTTTGTGAAGTAAAGGGTTTCCTATGGCTGGCCTGTAGATTGCAAAAAGTAAGACGTTTTTCCATGCTGGATATTTTCACACAAAGCAAATTCTTATAGCTACTTGGTAAATTTCTGTTGCAGCTTCTTTAATAGGTCACCTTAGTGGTCAAAAAGCAGATATGCTACAGTATAAGAATGTGCTGGAAAGCTCTGCAACATTAGCTCTCCTCCATCACAAGTCAGAAAGTGATTGTGAATTTAAGTCATCAGAAAGTCAGTGTTCAATAACAAAATATATAACAAAAACACCAGAATCTTTGGTAATTCCAACCCTACTTGAACAGAGCTCGGAGTGGGAACAACTGCTGGGGATTCAGCAAGGCCAGTCAGGATTTCAGGATGGGTCACATTATGTGCCCTGTGAGCTGACACGCACTGTGGTGAGGTAAAGCAGGTAGAAAACAAGTCTTCAGTTTTGTCCGCAGTTAGGTGAGAGCTGTTGGAAACAAATTTCCTTGTAATGAGAAAGTCACTAAAATCAGCCAACAAATAAAAAAATTGACAGTCTAAACTCTTGTTAATATTTTTTTTAAAGCAAGGACAGTAGGAAATCACACCTTGAAAAGTCAACTTCCTTTTTGGCTTCATCGAACAAACAAGGTTTTTCTTTATGGCTCTGTTCTGTCAATTCTGTAAGAAACAAAAAGCGTTTGGCTTGGTTGCACTGAGGAACATGTAACCAAAGAAAGCCAAAAAAAAACAAAAAAAAAAAAAAAAAAACAGAATCTAGACAAAACAAGTCCAGAAACTTACCAGGAAACTTCGCTGGATATCCTGAGAAGATACTAGCCTTAAAAATAGCTTCACAGGCTGGTTCAAATGATAAAGGTGCCATTGGAGAAAGGAAGTCCAAAACCTGTAAAACATACAAAAAAGACAAGGCAAGCCTGGTTTATAACTTCTTGCTTTAACAAACAAAATGCAGAAGGGCATTTAACCACAAACTCCCTTTTCAGAAGTTAAAATACAATAAACAAACAGTGGAAGCACTTCATTTTAGATGGAGTTTAAACCAGTCAATAAAGCATTCTTCAAATCAAGTAAACTGGTTACTCATATACTTACAGGATCTTCCTTGAGGAAAGAAATCAAGGGAGTGTGCCTCAAACACTCAGCCCACTTCCTTTCCCAGTCCAACTCCAGTTTCTGAATTGAGCTTTTAGTCTGTGGTACATCCTCCTTGACCAATTTACGCCTAGAAAAACACCACATAAATTTAAATGTGTTCCCAAGGCTTTGGAAAAGAAAAAAAAATACCCATACAGGTGAACATAATCAATTTAGGCACTACAAATCCAATACCCATTATAAGTTAAGGACAGAACTAACTAAAGCTCAAAATGCAGGAAGAAAATATGAAATTAAGGGTTTATCATTTTTTCCCACTCCCTTCATTCATTACAACTGCATCTCCCCTAGGCTTTATATTACAGCAGGAGTGTCCAATCTATTCTACAAAGGGCTGGTGTGGCTGCAGGTTTTCACTTCAAACAAGCTGAAGCACACCTGAATCCACTGTTAAATCACTCATTCTTAGTCTTCAAACGTTATCAGGTGATCTGCTTTGTTGGTAGTGAAAACCTGCACTCACACCAGCCCTGCGGATAAGACTGGATACCCCTGTATTAGAGCAAAAATTGGTCTTTCCCTGTGGGTGGGGTCACAAATTGCTCGCACCTGAATCCAATAAACAGCTCATTAAAGTAGAAATCAATCGTAGCAGCTGGTGTAGCCGCAGGTTGTCATTTCAATCAAGAGGAGCACAAACAGCACTTATTCTGATAGTTCTAATGTGTTATTGCGTCTGTCCAAAAAGAAAAACATACATATGTGCCTACTACCATTCTGTTTAACCGATACCTCATGTTTTTCAGTGTCTCCTTTGAGCGGTTCATGAGCAAAGCTTGTTCCTGAAGAGTCTGTTGGTTGAGCCGTAAAGCGGGATGTGAAACCTTGGCTCGCTCTTCATTTAGGAGACTCAATCCCACATTCAGAAGCTCTAACAACCGCAGGAGGACAGGTTGGTCTCCCTCATATAAGCTTCCAGTGCTGGTCTACAAACAGCAAAGGGAGAAAAGGGATGAATGTGACACATGAAGTCACATTAGTCCAGCAATCTTAGCTGAAATATTCAACATAACAGTTTACTAATACAGGTTAGATTACATGTCATACTTGACGATAACAAACATGATGCCTGGCAAGCCACAAAACAACAAGAACCTCTATTTAGTGCCAGGAAGATAAAAGATCTATTCTCAGCTTCTCATAAAATAAGAGTGCAGTTATTCTGCAAAATTTTACCAGGAAAATTCTCTGAGATAGTAAAGAGGGGATAAAATTCAACATGCCATGCCTTACCTGATGTGATAATCTTTCCATTCGCTCCAGCAGAACTGCAGGTATCTTCACACTGCTATCCCTTCCATCTAGTGCATATTGGTCCACCTTCCCCTGGATCACACTATCCAACACGTTTTGTTCTCCTTCTAGGCTGGACAAGGTTTTATCAATCTCAGCCCATAAGCTTCGAACCTAATAAAATCAAAGATGAAAGTCAAGTTTGATGGAAATTGGTACCACTGTGCAAAAAAAGATGACACTGAAAAATGTATTGCATATAGATGTGAATAGCAAAATGTTTATCTTCAAAAGTATGATTAAATGTGGGTCAAAATAATTATTCAGCCAATGACTTCTATATATCTGCATTACATATGAATATCAACATTTGATGTACATTACACATCTTTTTGAAAGTACAACAAACCTTGCATTGAATCTTTGCCAGCTGTTCACTTTCCAAGTCCGTGTTGTTCTCATGTTTCCTATAAGGAGAAGTCATATCACAAGAGGGTGAACCACTTATAAATAGAATAAATGGCACAAAAATGTTTGTACATAACATAGAATGAGCCTCAGGCTGTATTTGTCACTTTGACTCTGGTCACTAATGATAAGAATTCTCAACTGTGACAATTGTTATTAATATTACAGTGTAGCCTACGAGCCTTATATACAATTTAGTTTCCAAAAAAGTGGGGATGCTGTGCAACATGTAAATAAAAACACAATGTAGAAATATGCAAATAATTTAAATTCTATATTTAATTTAAAATAATACAAAGACAGCTTATCAAACTTTGAAAACTTGAATTTTATTTTTTCTATAAAATATGCTCGTTTTGAATTTGATGCCAAAAGATTTGGGACAGACGCAGGTTTACCACTTTATCACCTCATTTTTAAAAAAACTCATGTTCTCATTCTTGCTTGAAATAGGATTTCAGCTGCTCAAAATTCTTCTTTGCCAAATTTTTCTTGTCATAATCCACCAAATGCTTTCAATAGGTGACAGTTCTAAACTGCAGGCAGGCCAGTTTGGCATCCGGACTCTTACACTACAGAACCATGCTGTTGTAATACATGCAAAATGTAGTTTGGCACTGTCTTGCTGAAATAAGCAAGGCCTTCCCTGAAAAAGATGTCGTCTGGATGGCAGAATATATTGCTCTAAAACCTGTAAATCATTCACCATTAAAGGTGCCTTCACAGATGTGCAAGTCCCCCTTGTCATATACACTAATACACTCCCTATGACGGATGCTGGCTTTTGAACCGTGCGGTGAAAAGCCAGATGGTCCCTCTCTTCTTTAGCACGGAAGGCATGGCGTCTGTTATTTCCAAAAAGAATTTCAATTTTTGATCCCTCAGACCACAGAAACCTTTTCCACTTTGGCTCAGTCCATATTAAATGAGCTTGGGCCCAGGAAAGGAAGCAGCTTCTCTGGATCCTGTTTATATATGGTTTTATCTGCATGGTAGGAGTTTAACTAGCATTTGTGGATGCAGCGATGAACTCGAAAGTGTTCCTAAGCCCATGCAGTGATTTTCCCCAAGAATCGTGCCTGTTTTTAATGTAGTGTCACCTGAGATCCTAAAGACAACAGGCAGCCAATATTGGTTTTCAGCCTTGTCCCCTGCATACAGAGATTTCTCTGAATTTTTGATATTATGCACTGTAGATGATGAAAACCCCCAAGTTCTTTGCTATTTTCCGCTGAGAAACAATATCCTTGAATTGGTGCACTATTTGCTCACTCAGTTTTTTTACAGAGTGGTGAACCCCTCCCCATCTTCACTTCTGAAAGTGAAGGGATGGGATGCTCTTTTCAAAGAAATCATATTACGTTGTTGACATTTTGCAGTGTCCCAACTTTTTAGGAAACAGAGTTTAAATATTTCAAAACTAATATGTTGAAGTGCAGAGCCTAAACATGTCAACTCATTAAATCATCTGTTTGTGCATCACAACATATATCTAAAATATCAATGTAAATAATAGAAATGAGAATATAAACCATAATATACATCTATACAAGTTGTGATGTACATGTGATTATTGAAAACCACTTGATGGCATTTGTACCTTTACTATGAAAAATTAGCACTTGATGAAAAGCACAAGACTGGATACGAAAATTATGCATTTCAACCTGGACATCTAGTTGTGCGAGTTGAACTAAGTAATTAATGCAAAATAGGTTTGTAACTCAACCTGGTCCTTGAACTAAACTGGCTGTCAGAAATGGTTCGATTCTACTGCATCTGAATTCTGAGTTAAGACTTACTTGAGCAAATCATCATAGTTGACTTCTTCTGCTTTAAGGTCCTTCAAAGACTTCTCCAAACGTCTGCAACAGAAAGACACCAAGTCTCTTTGAATGAACTCAAGTTTCTCAAAAAAGAAAGTTATAAATCCCCATGAAGACCATTCACTTTCTGTACAATATTATTTATATTTCTGTAGCAATAATAACTGTTGCTAACCTAGCCCTCTTCTGATAGTCCTGAATAAGACTGTCCTGCTCCACAGACACTCTCTGAAAAAGTCGCTTCACCACCTGAAAACGCTTCATTGCCAGCTCAGGAGAGCTTGCAGGAACAGCTGCAGCCTCTGGAACCCATGTGCCATCTAAATGTTTGACAGAGCACAACGTTTGAGGGCAGTACCTTGCATAAAACATAGCACAAATCCTATAGCCTATCTAAAATACTGTACCTGTGGTGAAAGTCATCATTATTTTTCGCATGACATGTTTGGCCAAGTGAAGCATCAAATTGACGAATCTTGGTCCAGAAGGAGACAATAAATGTGATGCCACCACCTTGGGAAAGTTGCTCCCTTCTTCATTCTAAATACAAGACAATAGTTATGCAATTATATTTCTTCTACACTATGTGTGTACAGCTCTTTTCAGCCATAATTGTTATTATAGGTTGATCATGTAAATAATATACATTTTTTTTTGCCTTAACAACAACAACATACTGCTATTTCCTGGAGCCATCCGACTGCCACCTTACGAAATACAGCATCTGCCTTGTGATCCAAAACTGGCCAGCAATGTCTATGTGACAAAACAAATGACTGTTTCAATTAGACATCAAACAGTAGAGATTACCCATCAGTGCAAGTCTTCCTTTTTCAGTTGTAACCTACCTGAATGCATCCTGTGCACGTGAAGGGTTCAGCTTCTTAAACAAGAAATGGATGACAATGTAGAAAGCCTCTTTGTTTGGTTTATCAAACATGTTCCTAGCAAACAGCAAACAAGATGGTGAGTACAAGGTGCTTGAGAATTTATGGCCAAAGTTATTTCACTATGCCACAATGTTCTAGATATCTAAATAAATCATATTTACTATGCATACAGCATGACTAGCACAGGCAAATATGCCACATTTCTGCATAAATAAAAGCAAGGTGTGTCTGCCGTGGACAGTACGTTCTAAAAACTACGTAAACTTGATGAATTTCTTTGGACATTGAATTGGACTGTGACCCAAGGACTCAAGAGTGTATTCTCATTTTTACCATCTGATGAAAAATCAGAACACAATGAACATTTTCAACTTACTGTGTAGTAACAATCAGTTGGCATGTGGGTTTTAATGTTAAATTCAATAATAATCAACAATGTTATGACGATCGCACATCTTGTGCATCATGAAGTCCCGGATGTACAGATATCTTTAGACACTTTGTTCCCTGCTGTTGTACTGCCATCATTTTTACCTCCTGGTTGCATAAAAAATGTCATATTTATTATTACAGAAGTTTATCCTATGTAGAAGACGTTGGCTTATTTTCACATGTAAAATCAACAACATAGGTCCAGGAGTATTCAAACCTTTGCCGCATGATTGTACACGTACTGGAATTCCTTAATAGTTCATCTAACTTCAGTTTAGTGAAAATAATTTTAAAAAGTTATCCCATGTGAAATCTCAAGTAACGGATAAACGACAAAACTACAAAGTACACTTGGGGATAAAATCTCTAGTACTATACCGCCAGTATGTGAAGAAAGTCATTCAGTACTTTTGCCTTATGTCGGTTGAAGTTACTTACACTCCGAGATTGAGATGCTTGGAGTTGGTTTTGTTCGCCGTGTTATTGGCAGCGTCGAGGTGGAATTCGAGACTCTGGAGAAACCACCACAGGTATTTACCGTTTGATTCCTGAAGATGAGACATCATGGTGGCTACATAAACCAGTTAAGCGGATACTTCGTCCGGCGAGTCGGAGAATCAAAACAACAGCTAACTGACCGTCTGCGGGACGTTACCGCTGGCTAATGTTAGTAGCTACGGCGCGCTGCGCTGTCCGGAGCATTTCCGAGTGTAAAAAGTCCGATAGAAAAAAATCACACACGAATATTTACTCTCCGACATAACAATAACTCAGTAAAACCTTCAATGTATAAATCCTCCGCATTTGTTCAGCGGCCGCCGAACTTCGCTCCGTCCACCATTTCCCACAAACCGCCAAAGTGTTTGAGTCAACTGCGCCACTCCGGAAATCAATTGTAGCTACATCCGGCGAGGGAACGTGCTGCGCTGCTTCGGGCGAGGCCGATCTCCGATCTGTATATCATAAACATTCAGCGTTTAAACCCACGATGACTTGGAGATCAGAGAGTCTGCTCCGTAGTTTTAATTTACAACACTTTCACTCTTAACAAAGTGTATTTGTTAAAAAACTTTTAAAAAAACTTGTTAAAGTTTAAAAAACTTGTTAAAAACACTTTCCAGCTTGGTCCATAAAGGCACGGATGGGTGAGTTTGGTGTGAAAAGACCTTGACTGGCCCACACAGAGCCCTGACCTCAACCCCATCCCCATGGGAGACTGCGAGCCAGGTCCTCTCGTCCAGCGTCAGTGTCTGACCTGACAAACGCGCTTCTGGAAGAGGCCTCTGGGTTTACAGTGGGATGCCATATAAGCCCCTATAGGTGCCCCAATGCTCTTATCCGTATAATGTATTTTTACTCGAGTGCAGTGGCACTGCTAGGCCAGCTTAGCTGAACTTTAGTTTAACGTTATTTAGTTCCTCTTTCCAAATAAATGTACATTAGTATTTAACTGTACCTTGGTATCTCCAAAGCACAATGTGCTTTGATAACAGAGCGCGACCTGGGGGAGGCGCTGCTGCTCAGTTGTTACCCTCTTTCTGCTGTGTGACCAGTGAATTAACTAATACCATAAGGTGAGAAGTGGAGCCCCGACTTGGATAATCACATCAGACCTTCCAAGCTGTAAGCCAGTAATATCATCCATCCATCCATCCATCCATTTCTCCGTCAGGGTCGCGGGGCCAGTAATATCAGACAATGTAAATTGTAAGCCCATCATATCAGATCTGGGGGAGGGTCTGCTGTTTTACTGGCTCCTCAAAGTACAGACAACAATCAGTTTAGGACCTTGGACCTGGATTATTCAAATCTATAATATAATGTAATGGATTTGTGTCAAATTGTGGTCAGTGTAGCTGGCTATTGGTTGCCTTTTAGCTAACAAGCTAACTTTGTTAGGCAAAGAGCACGTGACAAGGCCTACTCTAGCATTAGCTAACTAGCTGACAAGCTCTCTTCTTTAAGAATCTGAAGAAACGTCTCTTTATAGTGGGAATGTGAACCAGCATCACGGATAGAAATGACATTATTGGCAGATCTTTATATTATTTGTTTTTACATTTCTCTTCAGTATTTGGAAGCACGGACACTAATATTTGCTCTACGTTATTGTTTTAATGTCGGTGAAAAGGTCATAGAGTGTTGATCGTAATGCAATTTTATATCCGTTAACCCCCTTAACGTCCCAGGCTCATTGCTCTGTAAATACTGGGACTTCCATGCAAACTGGTTGAGCTATTCTTAGGTCATATAGTTAATTGTGTAATAAAACGTTGGGCCAGTCGGAGATCCCTGGCCATTTCATCGTAGCCTTGAATGGCTGCAGCTCCATTGAAGGGCAACTGTAACTGTAACCAAGCTAAAGCAGCAAAGAGGTCTGCTTGGGGGCTGAGAACACTGGTATCTTAAAATCTACTTACATTAAAATTTCTGAAAAAATTATAAACTAACTAATAAAAGCAGTGCTATAATTGCACGTTAGTGAGAGCAAGGATAGTGAACAATATGGACCCATTCAAATAGTAGAAAGCAACTGCCTAGATGCTTCTGTTCCAGATTAAAGGCATTAACATGAATGCAAAATAATGACCAGCAATCAAATGAGATATTTGTAAGGTATTTATTTTGATATTTTGATGTGAGGACAGACTTAATCTGTTCAAAACTCATCCTCAGAGTTATCACAGTGCTCAACTGATGACATATCAGGTTCTGAGGCCAGATCTGAGAAGGTAAAGTCAGGCACCTGTGAATGGTATGGAAGAAAGTGGTACTCCAACATTATTCAAATTAAAGTAGATTTTTTATATATATATATATATATATATATATATATATATATATAAATATAAATAAATATAGACACTTCTATATATAATTCCAAGTCAAACTGCCATTGAGTAGAAGAATTGGTTTTTCATGTCAGGGAAAAAAGGAGAATAGATTTAAAACATATTTAACAGAAAATAATCCAGAAGCCTGAACACATTTGTCAGTATTTAGTGTGCCCATCCTTTGCCTTTGCTGTAGCTTGAGAGACTTGCGGTCAGTTTTTCAAAGAACTATGCAGGGATATTTTTTCCACATCTCCAAAGTTCAGTCTTAGAAGCCGATTTTTTTGTTTTTTTACTGTTTTTGTTTTATACCAATAACAAATTTAGACTCAACAGTCCATAAAATCTCACTTCACGTCTTGGATGTCCAATTTCAGTGGTGGTGTGCGCATTTTCATTGTTTTTTTGTTTTTTTTTGCAGTAACAGCTTCTACACAGCTTGTTGAGTTGTCTTCTCACAGTGGATTTTTTTCAGATTTGAAACAAGAGAGGAGTTTCATTTTGTCCTCTCTCTCAAAGATAAGCCATTTTACATGACCATGAGAAAAGAAAAAAAAAAAAGGTTTTGTGGAAGCGTTAAAGTGGCAATAGAGTGCACAAAAGTAAAGAGTGGACAAATTAAATATGGATACATTTGATGTTATACTTAGTGTTGTAGACTTTTTGTAGTTCTAGGTTAAATGATTCCTGCTTTTTGTCGCAACATTGAAAAATGAATAATTTGTTTGGACTGGAAACTGAATAAAAGAAACAGCATTTGCAAAATACACAAAAGACAACACACTGCAACAAAATGTTATGTTAATGGGTTTATTAGAAATGTAGAAATACCATAACAAAGGAATGCATTACATAAGAAAGCTTTTTGTGGTTACCACAACATTGTGATTACACAATCACATCAAAATACATTGTTAAATTCTTTATCTGTGGTGTGTCTGTTGTAAACTAGAGTTAATCGAGAACATCGTGCAAATGTGGCAAACTACCATTTATGTAAAGGATGAAAAAGATGGACATTAGCAGGATGTGGTGTTAAGGAATGCAAATTAGAATCATCTCCACAAGATAACATGGGCTTAGCTGAAAGTCAGAAAGCATTATGAAAGCCTCAGAGTTAGTGAACTGATGTTCCTTATCAAGCTGCTGCATCTATTGGGACTTGGTATCCCTTGCTTTTTTTGACTGTGTGTTGGAACTTGCGCTTTGCTCCATGCGGGGGTAAAATGGACCTACCAGCCAGTTAAGTGGCGTGTTGTTGACCAAGTAATCCAAGATGTTGTCAATGGAATCTCTCATCCGGTTCAGCTGAACTCGAGTAGTGGTGAGGACTGTATCGGACATGTCACCCAGAGCTGCAGTTTTACTGAATCTGGTATAGACCTCCATGGCCAAGTGACTGATGGAGACGGCCTGCTCTTGGATGTTCTGTGGAAGCCCCTGGAGGCTGGACACAAATGTCAGACAAGTGGTCTGTAGCTGCTGGGTCAGGTTGCGGGTGATGGCCAAGGTACGTGATTCAATTTGCTGGAGACCAAAAGAAATGAAAGTGTGAATGAGGTCAGGTACATATGTTTGTCTTATTGTTATCTATCAGTAAAGGTGTATCTGTTAACAAAAAGAAATGGTGTCTGTACCTCTGCCTCACTGTCTGGGTCACTGTCACTCTCCATGGTACTCGGAGATCTAGACCTCCAATCCATCAGTGTGCTCAGTTTGTCATGCATCTTCTGGTTGGCACCATCAATGTTCTTTTTTGTGTATTCAATCTGATGAATCAAAACAGACCATTCAATCAAATGTTCTTCTGTGCCGTCACACTAATCTTCCCTATCCAGTGGATTTCATGACAATATTGGATTGTAATGAAATGGCAAGATAAGTGTATTAAGTATTTACGACTTGGCAGATTTTAGATCAGATGGCCAAATGAATAAGCCACTTGTTTTGCTTTTGTGTCAAGGGCCAGAAAGTTTAGGGACTAATCCCCTCCATAATTTAGCATTCTACATATTTCATTTTGTGAAGCAAAAACAAAAACTAATATTCTTTACATTTTTGAAAAGGCAAATAAAGGAAAGAATGAGTAAACTCAAACAATCAGTGCTTCATGACAAACGAATAATTTGTCTGGACTGGAAATTGAATGAAAGAAACAGTGGACTCTGGCATTTGTAAAGTCCATCATTATCCCAAGGACAGCATTTTACAACAGAATGTTGGGGAGTTAAACAATTAGTGCTTCCTCCCAGAACCGAGACCTAGATCAATAGAGCTCATCACTAAGAGTAGAAAAATAAATGGCATCTGTCTTGGCTTGTCACGCTACATACCATGTCCATGGCATGGTTCAGCTGGGAGATGGACTCTTGGCTGCGTTTCTTGGCATCATGAACCTTGGTGACAGCTTTCTGGTATGCCCTCTGTCGCAGCTTGGTAGAGAGAGAACCCAGTCGCACATAGTAGCTGGGTTCATCTGTGTCACTATCAAATCCTATGGTTGAATTTGTCTCACATTCTGCAAGAGGATGGAAAAAACAGTATTAATAAAATGAGGCCAAGCAGATGCTGTTTAAACGTCTGGGAATTTCCTTAGGAGTGATCTAAACAAAGGATTAGTCATGAAAACAAAAAACTGTTTATATTTGCACTCAAGGGCCTCTTTGAGATGAGCTTGGTCAGATGACCGATAAATTCATTGGCTTAGAAGCTGTTTTCTGAGCAAAGAGGAATAATTCTAAGTACTTAGGGCATAGCTAAAAGGCTTGTATAACTGATCCATACAAAAATGAGGCATGTAATCTCCCAAAATAGAATGCTGACATGAGGAAATACCCGTTTCAAGAGCATGTGACAATTAAAATGCACAAGAGAAAATATGGGATATTACAATGGGACAGTTGCAAATGTGACAGTTTACACAGAGTAAACGTTAATTTATACAAGCCTATTCACTACAGTTAACCAGAAAATGCTTTTTTGCTACATTTCTCACCTTGCTTAGCCTCAGTTTCAGGCAAGTAGCGCTCTACCAAGCTTTCAGAAGTGCTCAGAGCAGTATCCATGCCGCTGCTCACCAGCTTGCCCACTCGGCTCTCCATGACCGTGTAGACACCACCACTGACCACCAGTCTCGTTTTCACAACGCTCTCCTGCACTGCTCCCCTGGTTCTGCCCACCACTCCACTCAGGGTAAGAGACACAGTGTCCTTGGCCCCATTCATAGTTTCAGATACTGCTTCTTTGGCACCAGTCACTACTTCTTTAGCACTGGCGACAAGCTAAAGAATTAAAGAAAAGGTTCATCGTATAGAAGGAAAAGTGAATCATTAAACTCTGAGACATGTGGTTGCTATTCAATTATTCTGTAATACAATTAACATCCATGTTATTTGAAAGTGAGGACCTGAACTGGGGCCGTGAAAGGAGGCCATGATAAAGATTACTGGAAAACCATCAGACAGAAAACATTTTGTTGAGTCATTGAGTAATGTTGGCTGACCTGTTCAGAAGGCTGATGAAGAAGTGGCAGTGTCTTCTCAATCTTGTCAAGACCCTTACAGGCAAGGTCATTAGCCAGAGAGACTAAAGAATAAAGGTGTACGAATTAGAGAGAACTTGTTTTGTGTTCATCTCAACCATAACTTCTCTGTAGACATGTTCTTATTTTTCTTTTCTGCCGAGTTGAAGTCTTTTTGTTACTTTATCTTCATTCCGATTGGGACTTCTGGAGTATATCTTAATGTAAAGGCTTTATTATGGATTTTGTGTGCAACCTGGCGCTACATAAATAAAACTCATTATTTACTGACACAAATCAGTCCTGCAACTATACTTACTCTGAGGTTCCAGCTTGCCAATGATTGGTAAAGCACTGGTCAGGGCAACTGAAGTGAGTGATTTCACCCCCATCTCTGCAGCATCGAATATGGACTTGATGTATGGATGGTTGTCTTTGGTGTTGCAGTACACGTTGGACACCATGTCATAGGTGGAGCTGACCAGGGGGAGGTTGGCCACTCGAGTAACCACATTCTAAACATGATGAAAGGTTAATCAGTATAATTTAACCACAGGTGCACATTAGTTCTGGAACGATCTTGGAGCTGGTTGCCAATTCTGTCATGCTAAACACAAAATATGACACCTATTCTATCAGGTTCTCACACAAATGGTTCAATAAATGTTTAATAGTTTAGTTATCTGAGTAGGACAGAAAATTCTTGAGTAAAACCCAGAGGTCCTGGAATGAGGATCATGCCTGTCAAGTAATAGCTTTAGGAGAGGGAACACAATATATACACACAGAGGAAAGACACTAAATGTTCTAGCAAAGAAAAGAAGAAATGATTCCTTCAGTTAAAAAAAGACTAACCTTCCTTGAAATTGGTCCTTTATGTTAATCATTTGCAGCACACTTTTTTAGTATTTGTTAAAGGGGAATTACACCAATTTTTCAACATTTCTGCATAATTAAATGGTGAAGATGTAAACAGTCATTCAGAGTTTTCTGATGTGAAATGCTCCATTCTAGAGAAACGTACTGAGTTGAATTAGTTCACAGGGGCAGGAATAGGATCCAGATGTCGGAAGCATTTAATGCCTGTACTTGCTACAAGACTAAAAGACTAAAAGCTATGACATGAAATGACTGCAAACGTGTTGTCTGATATGAGACATTCCTATACAATGGTTTTGAAACATATGTTTTTTAAAAACATATTTATGGCGGACAGGTACATAGATGGCACTGTAAGCCAAAATAGTAATATTTACTTGTTTGAACTATTACATCATTATCATCGTTGCATATCATTAGTGGCATTGGTTCCACTTCTCACCATTGTAAAAAAAAAAAAAAAAAAAGTTTTCCCACAATACACCTTTCATCACCAAAACTCGGAGTGACTGTTTACAGCTCAACAATTTACTTATGCAGTAATTTTGAAAAGTCGGTGGAGTTGTCCTTTCAGCATCCTGCTATCAGGAAGCAAGTGTGCTACTGTACAGTACGAGCAGTTTTATCTTCCGCTTTCATCAATTTTAAGAAAATACAACGTGAAGAGAATAAATGTGGCGCACAGAGCAGCATTAGGAACACGATTAGACTTTCACTGCGCTGTGTAACATTTTGAGAGGATTTTAAACACACCTGGGTTGTTATTTCCATAGGAGCCATCTTTCACTGTAGAAAGAGAGAAGAAAGTCAGGTAAACCAGGTTCGAGGCTGTTACACGGATTCTTGAAACTACCAGAGGGAAGACTGGGAGCAGACAGGAGGAGTGAACGCGGTGGGAAAATAAAAGCTTTTAAGCTCACCTGTATCGCTCTGAGTACCGAGTACAGACAGGCTACTGGCCAAAAGCGAAGTTCGGGTGTCCTGTCAGGAGAGTTCAGCGCGCCTGCTGGGTGTCTCTGAGAGGCTCTGCTGCTTTTATACTCTCTCACGGGAGTTTGTGGCAGCTGACCAGCAAAAGAGCAGAAGTAGGACAAAGTAGTACAAAGGTCGCGCTTACGTCACCGCTGTCTTCTCAGGACTACGAACCAGCGCGCGTGGGCTTTGCAGCGACGTGACGTCAGGCACGAGGACGGCTCCTGAAGTTCATTCAGTTAAGTTTAATGTGAAACAGAGTTTACAGGGCAAATGGCAGAGAAAACTCGCGGGGAAGAAACACCGAGAGGAACTGAGACCAGAAAAGTTTATATTACATTTATTTTTTTTACATTTATATTACATTTAGCAGACGCTTTTATCCAAAGCGACTTACAAAGTTGCTGTGATAGAGGCAGAAGGCTGTATGTTCACCAGTGAGACGATCAGAAAAGTGTGAGTGGATTCACAGCATGGACAGCGTCAGGCAGTGTGAAGAACTAAACTGTCTTTTCATTGCAGCTTTACTGACGTGAAGACTTTGAGCAAGCAGTTGTGATTTTCTGTAACCTGTCTGACTCACGGCTGAGTAATTTCCCTTTGTGAGTGACCCAGACTAAGATGTAGGTGAAGGTTCACACATGACGGTGCCCTGACACTTCCATGCATGTTGTAAACAGTGGTAAGAAGTAATGAAGTATTATCTGCTTCACTATAAGCACCACCTACTCTTTACTCCACGTTCTAAAAGAAAGTTTTACTCCATTCAGTCATTCCAATCCCAAAAGTTTGGACTGCTTTCAACAATATAAAACCATTTTGTTGCAGACAGACGTATAAAATTCTTCATAAACAATGAAAATATTCCAAAGTTTTAAACAATTTATAGGAGGGTGTTAAAATGAATTTTCATTGAGGAATGGAGCTGTAGATGATGCAGTAATAAGAAGAAAGCTGTATAGCATTGATAATTAACTTATAATTCAAATGCAAAGCACTGAGCAAATCTTGCTGACTAAACAGCTATTTATAGTAATTGTATGGATAGTATTTTGATGTTTTTTATTATTGAATAATATTTTAAGTTTTAAAATACTATATATTGTGAACAGACCACTGATTTATGCTTTGGTGGAGTTTATAACATTTCAATCTACAATGTACTGAATAACAATTATTGTATGACAAGCTATTTTAAACTTTAAACTTTACACACAGTAGTGTGTAAATTCTAATACATGCAGTTTTTTGCTGGGGGGGGGGGGTTGAACTGAAATAGTAAAGGTGCAGTTAAGTGCAGTTCTCTCATGGCTAATGGTAAGTAGTTTGTAAGAAATAGAATAGAATAATATAGAAATAGAAGTGAGTCATAGAATCACTGACATGTGTTTTTACTGGGTGTAACATTAAATACTCAACTCTTTCACTTTCAGAGTCCCTTTAATTTGTCTACAGATTAAGTGTATTTATAAAATAAACAGCATTAAACCAGCCATTAGGGGTGTACTTTGTGTACTTCTGGTGCCGGTCCCAAGCCCGGAGGGAGGTGCACACAGGTGGATTATATCCTTAGCAGGAGATGCCACCTAAAGGAGATTGGAGATTGTAAAGTGGTACCAGGGGAAAGTGTAGCAAGGCAGCATAGGGTGGTTGTCTGTAGAATGAGACTAGAAACAAAGAAGAGGAAGAGAGTGAAGTCAGAGCCAAAGATTAGATGGTGGAAGCTGAAGGAGGAGGATGGTTGCAGGCAGTTCAGGGAAAAATTGCAACAGGCCCTTGCGGGCAGTGAGGAGCTACCTGAGGACTAGGAAACTACAGCTAAGGTGGTGAGAGAAACTGGCAAGAATGTGATTGGTGTTTCATCTGGTCAGAGAAAAGAAGATAAGGAAAGTTGGTGGTGGAATGAGGAAGTCCAGGAGAGTATTCAGAAGAAGAAGGCAGCTTAGAAAAAGTGGGATAACCAGAGAGATGAAGGAAGTAGGCAGGAGTACTGTGAGGCTAGTCGCATAGCAAAAAGAATGGTGGCAAAGTCAAAGGCTCAGGCCTATGATGAGCTGTATGAGAGGCTGGACAGTAAAGAAGGAGTAAAGGACTTGTATCGTTTAGCTAAACAGAGAGATAGAGCTGGAAAGGATGTGCAGCAGGTTAGGCTGATAAAGGATAGAGAGGGAAATGTACTAGTGAGTGAACAGAGAGTGTTGAGTAGATGGAAGGAGTACTTTGAAGAACTAATGAATGAGGAAAACGAGAGAGAGAGGAGGACAACGGGGGGAGAGATAGTGGATCAGGAAGTGCAGAGAATTAGTAAGGTGGAAGTGAGGGCAGCTTTAAAAAGGATGAAGAATGGAAAGGCAGTTGGTCCAGATGACATACCTGTGGAGGTATGGAGATGTTTAGGAGAGAAGGCAGTGGACTTTTTAACCAGGTTGTTTAACAAAATCCTGGAGAGTGAGAGGATGCCTGATGAGTGGAGAAGCAGTGTACTGGTCCCCATTTTTAAGAACAAGGGTGATGTGCAGAGCTGCAGTAACTACAGAGGTATAAAGTTGATGAGCCACACCATGAAGGTATGGGAAAGAGTTGTTGAAGCAAGGCTAAGGTGAGGGGTTCAGATCAGTGAGCAGCAGTTTGGTTTCATGCCCAGAAAGAGTACCACAGATGCAATTTTTGCTTTGAGAGTGTTGGTAGAGAAGTACAGAGAAGGTCAGAAGGAGCTACATTGTGTCTTTGTGGATCTAGAGAAGGCATATGATAGGGTGCCAAGACAGGAACTGTGGTACTGTATGAGGAAGTCAGGTGTAGCTGAAAAGTATGTTAGGGTGGTGCAGGACATGTATGAGGATAGTGAGACAGTGGTGAGGTGTGCAGTTGGAGTGACAAATGGTTTCAAGGTGAAGGTAGGGTTACTTCAGGGATCAGCTTTGAGCCCCTTCTTGTTTGCAATGGTGATGGACAGGTTGACAGATGAGGTCAGGCAGGGGGCTCCATGGACCATGATGTTTGCAGATGACATTGTAATCTGTGGTGAGAGTAGAGAGCAGGTGGAAGAGTATCTGGAGAGGTAGAGGTTTGCATTGGAGAGGAGAGGAATGAAGGTCAGTAGAGACAAGATGGAATACATGTGTGTGAATGAGAGGGAGGCAGGTGGAAAGGTGACGATGCAAGGAGTAGAGGTCGTAAAGGTGGATGACTTCAAATATCTTGGGTCAACCATCCAGAGCAATGGACAGTGCAAAAAAGAGGTGAGGAAGAGGGTGCAGGCAGGATGGAGTGGGTGGAGACGGGTGTCAGGGCTGATGTGTGACAGAAGGATAGCAGCAAGAGTGAAAGGGAAGGTTTACAAGACAGTAGTGCGTCCTGCTATGATGTATGGTTTGGAGATTGGCTCTGTCTAAAAGACAGGAGGCTGAGCTGGAGGTGGTGGAGATGAAGATGCTGAGATTTTCATTGGGAGTGACAAGGCTGGACAAGATTAGAAATGAGCAGATCAGAGGGACAGTGAAGGTGGAGCAGTGGAGATAATGGCCAGGTTGAGATGGTTTGGACATGTGTTGAGGAGGAATAGTGGATATATTGGGCAAAGAATGTTGGAGATGGAGCTGCCTGGTAGAAGGAGAAGAGGTAGACCTCAGAGAAGGTTTATGGATGTAGTGAAGGTGGACATGGAGATGGTTGGTGTGAAAGTAGAGGAGGCAATGGATAGGGCAAGATGGAGGCAGATGATCCGCTGTGGCGACCCCTAAAGGGAGCAGCCGAAAGAAGAAGAAGAAGATAAAATAAACAGCGTTCCCATGTTCTACTGTTATGGCACTGAACAGTAAAACATTGGAACCTGGTTTCACCACTAACTGAGAAGCAGCGAACCCATTTTGGAGGGCATTTTGTGCACATTTTATATGCATGTCAGTCATTTTCCTCTTTTAAGTCAACTAACCAGGCAGATGGTAGTCAAGCTGTTCTGGAGCACTAGGAGCTCTCAAAGAGGATGGTGAATACTACCAGCCAGATCCCAGTCATACTGTATGCAGTTGGAGTTGTCTCTGTCCCTGAGGCATCGTAGGCCTTGCTCAAGAGTTGAACAGCGGTCATGGACATGACCTACCTCTTCCATTCCACTTCATCACAGCTGCCTTTAGACTACAATCTGATGATATGGCTCAGGATCTACATCCACGTTTTTATTGAACCATGAAAGTGTCACAATCATGAGGAAGAACAGGGCAAAGTGCACTCTGACAGCATTACCATGACACCATGTTTTATAGTATGATTTAATCTAAATCTACTAATGAGTTATACAAGTTTAAAGCAAAGCGCTTTCACTACTGGTTGTTTAGACTGTGTGGTGTTTTGTCACTGATTTAATTCAGTTATCACCAATAATCCCCATCATGCTACAGAAACGTTTAAATCTCTGTTAGTGTCCTTGACTAAACTCTGTTTCCTCTGTTTTTTTAGTGTGAGGTTATGACCGTCCTTATTTGCCAGCTTACTTTTAGAAACTCTTGTGACATTGATTTTTTATATAAATATTTGCAGTTTGGCTAGCATACATGATAAGCAACAATGACATTTTATTGGTTGCACCACGTAGGCTGTTGCAGCTGCGAGGGTTCAGTGTCCTCAAGTGAACTTTCCGCCTTTCTGTTTTAAATCTTCTCTCACAGCACAAACAGGAAAAAGCTGTCCTGGTTGGAGTGATTGATGATGCTCTATGCAATGGTAGTGGAAGCATTTTACATAAAGAAAGCAATGAACCCAACCCCCAAAAAAGAGGAAAAAAAGAATAAAGCTTCAGAGGAAAATAGCAAATTGTACTCTGTAATTCATGTATTATGTAATAAATGTATTAGAAAGTTTGTGAACCCTTTATGATTCTCTAAATTTCTGCATAAAATGTGATGAGATCTTCATCTAAGTCATAATTGATAATGAGGACAAACAACTGTATAATTATTCATTGATTTATTGAACAATGTTTGTTGGTAAACATATATGAGACTTTATTGTTATCAGTCTGGAATTGGGGATAATTAGGCTCAAGAGGTACAGTCAATTGACAATGAAGTGAGAGTGTAGGTGGCCCTATAAAATATCAACTTGAGCTTTTACAATTAAAGTCAGGTCTTTCACACTCACATTTGTGGGCACACACCCTGCCTTAAAAAAAGAGGAGTTCTGAGGATCTCAGAGAAATAGGTGGTTGATACCCAAAAGGCTTTAAGAAGTTACAAAATGATTTCTGAAGAGTTTGAAATTCTCCACAACACTGGCGATATCTAAAGATCTGCAGACCTCTCTTGCACCAGCTAACATCAGTGTTCATGAGCCCACCATAGGGGTGTCACAATGCAAATGTCATGAGATGATATGCACTGTGAACCAAATACAATTAGATTTCATGCTATAAGATGCCATCCATCCAGAGAAGCGGCTTGGAAAATGGATAAATGGATGGATGGATGGATGGATGGATGGATGGATGGATGGATGGATGGATGGATGGACTATAAGATGCAGAAATAAATTCTATAGTTCTGTTTAATGCAGTCCATGATACTCCTAAAACTGAAAACCACAAATGTAAAGAAAACTGTGCAGCTCTCAGAACTGGAGAGTCTACTTAAAGTCTGTGAACTGAAGCTTAACAAAAAGTGGATCATATAATAATGGGCTGTTAATGATCTGAATAGTTGGATCAGGTGTGTTGGGAACAGGAAGGACACTAAAGTGCAGGGCAGTGGACCTCCAGGACAAGAGAAACACTGATTTAGAGTCTATGGTGCAGAAAGACAACAGCCCTAAAGACACTGGTTAGTCTACCAAAGAATGGCTGAAACAGAAGAAAATTTGTGTTTTCGAATGACCAGTCAAAAGGCCAGACTTCAATCCAATAGAAATGTTGTGACAGGATCTGAATATGTTCTTTAAGGAAGAATGGGCCAAAATTCCTCCAACTTAGTGCAAGATTATTACAGGAAATGTTTAGTTGAAGCCATCGCTGCTCAAGGAGGTCAGTTACTGAAAGAAGAGGTTCACATACTTTTAACGTTGGATCATTTTATTCAATAAATTATTGAAGAAAAAAAAAAAAAAAAAAAAAAAAAAATATATATATATATATATATATATATATATATATAGAGAGAGAGAGAGATTTATTGTGCTCTCTTTATCTATCATTATGACTATAAAGATCTAATCACATTATATTATTATATTATAAAGGGTTTAAAAACTTTGGAGCACCGCTGTATGTAGTATCCTATATACTGGTTTAAACTGTTCAATATCTGTATTCATGGTAGGGTCATTTATGATATACTGTTGTGCTCCACACTCAGGAAAAAAAAGGTACGACACTGTTACTGTGGTGATACCCTCAGGGGTACATCCCAAGACCTTCAGTCAGGGTGACATAACTGTACCATAATCCAGTGAAATGATATTTTCTAAGTTGTATTGACTCCACACACCCCGTCCCATCTCCAGGTTTTTTATTTTAATGTTCTGATTTAAAACATTTGGTTATGAAAAGGTACAAATACCTACTTTTCCCCTAGGAAAAACTCATGTAAGGTACACCATCGGACCTTAAAAACACTGCTGTATCTTTGAGGGTACACTTACATTGTTTGTACCTTGATGAATGAATCATGTACCTGCATAGTATGTTTATTTCTAACAGTGCACAAATGCAAATTTCACAACATTTACTGAAATCGATATTCTAGCCTTTGTATTTATAGGCATGATCTTTAATAAAGTAGACTCAAATGTTCCACAAATGTTTCTTTTTATGGTTTGAATTTATTTTTAAAGATATTGTGAATACTATATTGTTGTTAAATTTGACAAAGCCAGTAACGGGATTTAAATAACCCTTGGTAAAATAATGGCAATAAATTATGGCACTGGAAGGTTTACCATAACACTTTACTAGATCTTCGCAGCAGTTACCAGAAAACAGCTACGTAGTTTTGTGCTGCTGTCACTGGTGTGATATTGAAGAACAATTCAACATCAGGGTGTGTGGTGAAAAGTAATTGCAGCCTTGCTTCTAGACTGGTAAGGCAAAAGAATTAATAAACAACTTTACCCGGAGGATGACCTACTTTTTTCAGTAAAAAAGAAAATGTAAGAGGAGCAGTTACAGCTGTCTGCTAATACAGACGCAGGCTAGATAGAAGCCACGATGAAGAAAACAGTTATTAAATTTAGTCCTAAACTTAACCTTGGAGAGCAGGACAGTCAAAGTTGATGTTTGACAGTCTGCAATACTGAATTAGCTAGTTAATTTTAGGAGCAGATTGGAAATTGTGTTGAAGACTTCAGCATGTTCTGTAGAGATCATTTAGAACAGTGCTTTTCAGTCCCAGTCCTGGAGGCCCACAGCCCTGCACACTTTAGTGCTTCGTCCTGTTTTAGGCCAAGCAGTTTAATTCAATAATGGGCTGTTTATGAGCTGATTAGGTGGGTCAGGTGTTGGGAGCAAAAGGAAGCCTAAAAAGTGCAGGACAGTGGGCCTCCAGGACAAGAGAAACGCTGAATATATGGCGCTAGGAAGAGCAGATTTAGCGCCGTGTTATACTGCTGATACTGCCATCTTGTGGACAAATAGCAGAGACACACTTCACATTACTTGTAGGAGTTTAACGGTTAGCCTGAGCGGTTTCCGTCACAGTGAAGTCTGTGATTACCATTATGGCGCTTTTAGAAATCAGAATGTCGTGTGATGAAATAAAGAAACACATTCCAAACGAACAGCTCCCGCTTTCTGGGCTTTCAGAGAGTCTGCCGATGAACACGTGCCACACCAGGACACCGTAAAGAGGATTGCACGCGCTTCCTTTTCAACTGCTCCGGGAAAGGATTAGACTTGTAGAAACTAGTGCCTTTCACCGGAGCGGGTCCTGAATGCTGGAGACTCATGGCAGTTCAGCAGTGCATATGCCAGATATGCACCTGTGGGTAAGAACAAAGCTACACGGTGCTCATACACTGAAAACCAGACCGCCGCTTCAGAGACACAGAGTAAAGAGTAAACACCTTAAAGACACAGAGTAAAGAGTAAACACCTTAAAGACACAGAGTATAGAGTAAACACCTTAAAGACACAGAGTAAAGAGTAAACACCTTAAAGACACAGAGTATAGAGTAAACACCTTCGCTAACAGTGGAACTTCACAGCATGTCAGGATATTACATCTTTACCTTTAGAAACGACTTTAGCACATGAGAAAAACATATTTCATGCAAGTAAATCTGTTCCATCATACTGAATCGCTAGCACCCATGAATTCTTATTAGTGAGACCTGAATTGTAAGTCATATATATAATTCCTATTAATAATATCTTTGTAGAACCTAATATTGTAATCAATTTCCCAATAATGTATTAACCCCCAAATGGGATAAAAATTTGCACTTCAAAAAAGAAAATAAAAATAATCAATAAACTCAATAATGTAATAACCTGACCAATAAAGTAATTCTTCAGTCTTAACTGAACATCTAATAATAATTTATTACATCAGAAATGTACTTTCAGGTTGACCCTATATATAATAAATTCTTACATTTTTGGAAATGTATTAAATGTGTAAGCTGATCATTTTTCCTGAAATATGTTTTAAAAAATGGGTGCTACAATATACTTAGGTTTAAGCTCATCAGGTGAAAGAAATGATATTTGTGATTGTCACATGTCCTCCTCCATCTTGATCTGTCTTGGCTCCACCCCTCCTCCACTGCACACACCTGCAGCTACTTTATGGACTTTCATCCCCCATATACACCCTTTGTTTAGCCCAGAGTTCCTCAAGCCTGGTCCTGAAGAGCTACCTTCCTGCAGAGCCTGGATCCAACCTGAACTTGCCACACCTGCTCCAGCTAATCAACCTCTTCTTAAGTCCCTGATTGGTTGGATCAGAGGTATTAGAGCCAAGCAAGGGGCAGGGCAGCTTATTCCATACAGGCTGGAACTAACTAAAGGTAGCTCTCCAAGATCAGGGTTGCAGACCACTGGTGTAGCCTGTTCGACTGCAAAGTCTCTGTTCCTTACTAAGCTGTGGTTCTTCAGGCTTGTCTTCCTAGTTTTTAAATATAGATCTGCCTTGGTACCTGTCTGCTTGTGTTTTGACCCAAATTGTTGGAATGACTTAAATAAGGCCAGTAAATCAGTTAAGTCTGACCAGAACAGAACCAGAGGACTAACAGTGGTACCTTTTCTTCATTATAAGGTATTACATATGGTCAAACCAAAAGTGTACTACATTTTCAAAAATGTCATATTACTTGATCAGTACTAATTTTATTACACTATCAGTTAAGACATTCTATTGCATTACTGGGTTCTAAAGGTTTCTACATGTTATTATCAGATTTTTCTACATGTCAAATTCCATATTTTTACTAGAACTAATAAAACTTAATTTGCATTTCTGATATTGAAAATAGTGGATGAAAACCTCAAAGCATCCATATCCTTCAGGCTAAGAACAAACAGCCAATCAGTGAGTGTTTGCTGCTCTTTTATGCTCCCTCTCTTTCACATCTCTCCAGAGAAGTGAGTGCCACATGGGTTTATTTTTAGCTAACCACCTCCGCTGCCATACTGCTCCAGCTGTACAACTGTACAGGCTATCTGTTAAATTATTTAAAGTGTGATGGAAAGGAAGGCTACCATTGAGTGTAGAGCACAGCTGTGAATGCACTTGCAGCTGTATGCTTTCAAGAGTAGTGTATAGCACAAATGGGACAAAGTTGCACTATTGGCCTGTTAAATGAGGTAAGGGTGTTTGATTTTGTGGTGTGTGTGTGTGTGGACGAGCACTTACTGCAGGCCATAGAGCAGCACACTAAATTCACCCACCGCTAACTGTCTGGTTGTCTATCAGCTATTTTATACAAAGAAAGAGTGATTCGAAAACTGTAAAGTTTCTCGGTGCACTATGTAAACTTCTCTTTTGTTCTTCTCTACTGTTTTCCGGACTGTCCTGTTCTGCACAAGGAAACATCGCTGCCCACAGCAGCCAAATGTAGAGGAGAATTTAGTCCCTACTGGCTGCCTACTCACGGAGTACCAGGAGAATTTCCTCGCTCACTGTACCACAGCCACCTGTGCTGCTACAAAACGACAGAATGAGTGGAAGCCGTTGGAGGGAAAGGTGGAAAACACGACCACATTCAGGTAGATGGGATCACACAATGTTGGGCAGTGAGGGCCAGAGTTCTGCACAGCTTGCTGATTTAACTGCTCAAACACACCAACTAAACCTGGGAATTAACCAATGAGTTGTGATTGGTGTCTTTGAACAGGAAAATCACCAAACTCTGCAGCTTTCCACTCTGAGGAAAAAAATGGTAAAATTGCAAAACTGAATTTTCTTCTTCTTTTTTTTGATATAAACTTGTTTGATGTAGAAAGGTTTCAAAATGTACTGTTCACTCCCCAGTCCATATCTGGAAACTAAGCTGCAATCAAATGAGTACTCATTTATATATCAGTCTTAAAACCAGTAATAAAACTACCCTGTTTATTGCCAAGACACAGTACAAAGGGACGTTAGAACATTTTTGTTTTGTAAGAATTCCGACTGGTTTTGGTACATAAGCCTACACAAAGATAAATGGAGCACAAGAAAATTAAGATACAAAAGTAGGATATGGATCCTTTAACACATTTTCACTTATGTGATATATGATGTAGATATGTTACACCCAAGCTTGTGCCTGAACGACCTGTATGAACAGCCAAACTGTTGCACAGTAAGCAGAAGTGGACACTGTCTTTCAGACGGGACTATGTGCCCCATACAGTGACCAGAAGGTCTACCACAGCAGCAGAAGTTTATGTTCCTCCTGATGGTACCATGATGTTGACTAGCACATATGCAGAAGACTACAAAAACCATCCTGTGCAGCAGCACATGGTGAACAAGCAAACTAGGGAATACTCCCCTCCAACTACCAAGATGGTGGCTACGTCCTTATACCAAGGTCGGTACTCTCATGATTGGATCCATATGAGACTTCTTGTTTCCATTTGTCATTCATTTTAGTTCACTTTCAAGACCATATTTTACCATTTTAAAACGTATTCTCCGTCCCTTTCAACTACAGAGGAATTTAAGCCATGGTCTTTAGAGAGATGCCAGCCCTTCAGAACCAATGACAACCTGAGAGTAAATCAAGAGAAGTTTGTGAACACCACAACTTTCAGAGATGACTTTTGTCCCAAGATATCCAGTTCAACCAGAGAGAAATTTAAACCAGTTCCACAGATTCAGGAGTCTCTGCCTTTTGATGGAACCACCAACTATAAACTCCATTACGTTCCTCACCCTGTAAAGCCAAGGAAGCCTAGAGAGAAGGAGAAGTACAGGCCGTCCAGTGCCTCTTTTGATGGAGTGTCCACTCACAAACAAGATTACAAGGGTATTCCCACAGAAGTACCTAAACCCATAAAGGTAAAAGATGCTTGGGGGACTAACTGTGCCCCCTTTCAGGCTACCACAGAGTTCCGTGACCAGTACAAACCCTGGTTCCTGCAACTAAAACAGGCACACAAAGTAGAGAATGACAGACCTGTAGTAGGTAATATGGACTTCCTATCCACTACACATGCAGACTATGTGCTGCATGAGTATAAGCAAGTTCAACATGTTCGGCCACCCATCAGTGCCTTGGAAAAGAACAAGGAACCATTCCAGGGAAAGTCGGTCATGAAAGAAGACTACAGAGCATGGGACGTGGCATGCCAACCACAGGTTAAAGACACGGTGAAGCCATTAGGAACCTTTGAAAATACCACCTTCAGATCCCAGCGTAGATGCAAGTCCAATACCTTCATGCATGTGCCTATTCAGAATGCTTCAAGTCATAGACCAATGTTACAGGGCTTGTACACAGGGAAGCCACCAGGATTTTGCCCTGCCAGTTTTGCAGCGCCACCAGGTTTTGAGTATACCTGCAGCAAAGCAGGACATAGGCTATATCGCACCATCTCAGTGAAAGATGTTTCACTGGCTCAAGAGATGACAGGCAAAGGTTTGTCGTCTTCCCAGCAGCAAAAAGTCTGTCCAGGCAGGGCCAAAGACAGGAGAGCTCATTAGAAGTTCTCATCAACTCAGCTTATTTTTTTAAGCACCAAGATTGGAATAAAAGTATTTGATTACATAACATTTTCTATTGCAAGATGGAATTATTTCGATAGGTTGAGACCTATCTTTGTATTTGAAGTATTTGTATTCCTCAGCAAAAAAAAAGGTACAAACCGCTTAAATTCCCATCTGCCACCTTAAAACACCATAAAGAAGTATTTCACACATGAGAAACTGTTCTTCTTTACTGTATGTGCAAATGCCACCTTCTCCTCATGACCATGCTAGACAGAAACATGCCACAGCAGCAGCAACCAGTTCTCTCACTGGACTTGATCAAACACATCAGCTAAAATCACTAAAATTCAGAAGCATGAATGCCTCCAAGAACCCCATGTTTCTATAATTATGGAATCATTTGAAAAGGACTCATTTTAAAGTCTTCAGGGGAGACCCATGGCAACCCATGATAATGAGTTTTTGAAAATCCCAGTTCTATTAAAAATACAGTTTAAGTCACTGAATTCCCCATTGCAATAACGACACAAGTGAAAATATAATTTTCTTACTGTCCAAGTCAAAATATGTTATTTTAATTTTGTCACACCAATCAGGATTAACCCAAAAGCATGTAGTAGATGTAGTGTATCTCCCATAATATTAATAATTAGCATGTCATCAGGAATAAAAGTATCAAAAAAGGTGTTTTTTCTGACTTCATAGTACTAATACTGAAATATGATCACTAATGTACTGTAATGCTGTGCTGTACTGTGTGCATGTAAATTTTCATATTTGTGATAAATGACTTCATTACAAATGCCAGTTTTATGAAAACAAATAATTTATTTTTAAAAAGTTGCACCACTACATTTTTTTTTATTTAAAAAGCACCTGTGGTAATCTGAACATGTTCATTCCTGCTTTATTAAAAAGAAAACAAATTTCACCTTAAAATTCATCTTTAACACAGTCAAATTAGATCTGCAAACAAAACAATGCATTTGGGGTAAAAAAAAAAAAAAAAAAAAAAAAGACTACCTAAAACAGTTGAAGTACAGTGCTGACAAAACTTACTAACGGAAAAAAGGCTTTAACATCAGGTGGAACCTCACTTGACCATCAGTCATCAAAGTAGATATGCTTATTTGCCTCTTTTGCCCGAGCGATGATTATTTTTTCAGCCTTAGAAATAAGCTAAAAAAGAAGATATGGCATGTTAAATTCATGAATTCAACACTGAAGTTTTGGAGAAATTATAAAAATATATAATCAATATATGATGATAAAAATACTGTCTCTCATAGCCAGGAATGCAGCTAAGAAAGGCTTCATTCTCTGCCATTACATCACTGAAGGCTACCCTGTTTTTTAGGATCTTTCTAATGTGGCTGAGAAATGCACCCTTCGTTTTTGAGAAATCAAGGGACTTAGCTGTTGGATCCTTAGAGAACTTCAGTCACAATTCTCATGCGTAGCTCAAACATTTGAAAAACGGTGGAAACAGCCTTGAGTGGCAAGATGCATTACAAGAATGTGGACTAAATAATTATGAAATGTAAATTTAAATCAGTGTTTTAAAATGTGTCATGGCTTACTGGCGCACACATGTTGATACAGCCAGCTCAGACCGCTGCAAATGTGCACTAATGAGCACTGAAGGGGTGTCTTTGTATACCAGTTCTAGCAAAGTCTCTCCTACCTCTGCTGAAGCCTGCAATTTGAGACACATCTATAGTCTAAATCATAAGTGTCAAACTGGATTCCATTTGGGTCACAACTCCAGAGAGATCAGCATTTCCCTCTTCTAATAAGTTCTACTCATGAACACCCTGCTAATTTGCAGGATTCAAGTGTGTTTAATGAGGCAGAACACTAAACTCTGCAGAGCTGTGTCTTGGAAGGAACCCAGTAAGACACGTCTGGTCTAAAGATTTGCTCACCTTTTCTGTGCCCCGTTTTTTGTCTCTGGAACGATTCAGTTTTGCCTGTCGATCCACCAAGATCTTCTGCCAGTACCTTTGCTCATGGTCACCTTTACATAAACAATAAGATAACAATGTTTTGGAAAATAAGAACAGTAGCATATTCCATAGCTGCACAGAAGACATGGGACTGCACTTTGTTTTTTTTATTCATCAAAACAGGATAAGGTCTGAAATGTGTTTAAGTAATTGGGATTATCATTAAATATGACAAACACAATCATTTATTTAGCATTCTAACCAGTAAGAATCTCCAGGTTCCAGTTGTGTTTTTTCTGCAGTTCAGACCGAGCTGTAATGACTGCTTTTGCATCCTCATGTGTATTAAATCGGATGTAACCCTCAGCATCTCCTTCCAGGATATCCACATACTTCACTGCAGACACTTCAGACAGGGTGTCCTACAATTTGAAGAAAACTTGATTTATCAAATTGATTGCCTGGAAACTGATGCATCTTTAAACAAAAAACATGTTTAGAACACCAACCAGTGTCCTAATGCTGTACCTTGACAAGTTTCTTGCTTGGCAAAGGCTGGCTGTGGGTGATTTTGACAATGACTCCACTCTCAAACTGAGGGCCAGAAGTTTTTGCTTTATTCTTTTCCTCTTTAAAAAAGGAGAGGGGGAATGTAAGTACACAGTTAATACCAAACTTCAGGACCTTCATTAACAGGGTGCTAAAATATGGTACTACTGTTACAATGGAAAAGGAAATATTTACAATCGAATGATTCACATTAATCTGCAGCACTTACCAGCTTTCTCATTGTTTTCAGTAGTTGGATTGTCACAATCCATAGTTTTTTGATTGATGTCATTAATGTTTTTCTTCAGAGTTCCCATGCAGTGCTTCTGAAGTGTTAAATACTCCTCCTTCATGTCCAACCATTCTTTCCTTAGTTAACAAACATTAAAAACAAACCAGAATTTTAAATTTTAATATAAATAAGAATTTAAAAATTTGACAGAAATCAGAAACTATTGAAAAATCTCTGGTCTTTGCATTAGAAGAATTAAAAAATGTATATACAATCTTTCTTTGACCCAGGTAAACTTATAAACAACACAATCACATACTTTTTGCTTTTCATAAATCCTATTTTTCTGTAATGATCCTACACTGACTCCACATACAGTAGATTTACATTATTTAATGAATTGGTGGGAAAATGCAGAACGTTTTGGTTTAATCTCTGCAATGTACCTTTTTCAACATCTCTGGGCTGTTGGTTAAAATTAAGTATCGAGGATTCCAGAAAACCTGGATTATTGCATCACTAAGTAGGGCTAATTAAAGAAATTAGGCTCTTGTGTATATTTAAAAGGCGGTCAAGCTGAATGAAAAACCTCAACTATTCAAATATCAATTGTTTATCAGATATTAAACTAACTTTTAACCAAAAACATTGGTTAAACACTTATTTGTTGGTTTACTGGTTAACATCAACATTGCTAGTTTAGATGTTAAAAGCATAAAACCAAAAAGCTTAGTGCACCGCCTGACACCCACTTTACCTTTCATATACAGTCATTTGCAAAAGCTCAAACGTTCTCAGTTGTTCACATTTTGTTGACTGAAGCGAAAATACATTAACCCTCTGCAGAGAACACACCTAAATATGGCATTTTTTTGCATATAACTTGTGCTTATAGCTTTACTTTGTTGTATGTTCAGCAATTAACTGCAGTAATGCATTTTCAGTGATTCTTACTTTGAGAGCACTCTGAGAGGAATGACCTCTTCCTCAATCTTCAGTCTCTCCTTATGTTTCTTCTTTCTCTTCCTCTTGGCCTTCAGTAAGGAATCATCCTTTTCATCCTTTTTTCCATCTTCCTCCTGTTTTTCTTTGTTGTTCTCAGAAATCTCTAAACACAATCATCAACACCAACAAGTCATGTACGATACTTTGAATCTAGTGCTAATTTTAGTTAAACAAGCACTAAACAGGTTAGAAAAATTAGGGTACGCAATGTCAGTGATGAGTCAAAGAGTTTGTTTTGCCATTTGTTCTGGCTTGTAGTTGGACAACAAAAGGTAGTCAATCTGAGGATCAACTTAGGCTTCCTGTCTAAGTTTCAGCTTACAAAACCCACAACTGTTTTTAACTCATTGTATAACAGCAATTAACAATTATAACTGCTAACCATAATACTCAAGGCTAATCCTTGTTTGCACACACTTTAAAGCACAAAACTTAATGACAATGCATGAAACATAAGGGGAAAAACATACTTCCTAAATGGGTAGAAAGTGAAACTTTTCATACATTAAAAACAGCAAATCTGCCACCATTGACACCGGGGTTAAATCAAACTCAGTTTAAAGTTAGTTTTGTAAGCAAGAAATACTGAGACAGACCCCTGGCTCAAGAATGCTGAGAAGGTTATCTGTAATTTAAACTGTAACCCCAAATGAACATTCAAATGATCAGCAATATACAAAATAAACCATTATAAATGTATGTAATTTATACTGCTTGTGCTAGTCATTGCCTCTTATCTTTTCGGCTAGCAGGATTTTGGGGGGGGGGTTCCTACCCTCTGCATCACCAGCCTCCTCCTCCATTTTACTCATTTTGGCTGGTTTCTCCTCTTGGCCCTCTACTCCCGACACCTCTGAGCTGTGTGACCGTCGTCTTTTCTTCTCTGCCTTCTTGGCTGAAGTCATGTCAGTGCCACTCTCTGTCTCGGTGCCCTCTGAAGACTGTTTCCTTTTCTTACGGGACACTTCAGCTTCACCAGGATGCTCTTTGTCGGTCACATTCTCCGTTGCCATTTCTTCAATAGAATCATCTTTCAGTTCGCTCCGGGCTTTCTTTTTCTTCTTCTTCTTTTTCTTTCCATCCTCATCTTCATCTTAGGGTGGACAAAATAACAGACAGAATTTAAGTGTTCTGAAAATTCTGATCTAAAAACTGGTCAAGTACAAAAAGTACAGAGGGCCTCACTTATCCTCAAACACATGCCTAAACTATATGCACAACAGATTTCATGCAAGGCAGTGTGTTACTGAAATAATCTTCAGATTTTGCACACATCTCAGTAACAGTTAAACCATTTATACACAATATAAGAACCACAGGAAAGAAGAACAATGACAATTCATAATATAAAAGGCAAATATCAGAATTGCAGCCAAGGAATGAGAGTTTTATACTTTATTAATTTAATCTTTCATGTTTCATCAGCGTATCTGTATGGTCAAACTCATGTCTGGTAGGAGTGTGTGCAAGTGTTAATACTTTAACAAGCTGGGGGGAAAAAAAAACACCAGATTTACCATCAACTAACAAACTTTTTTCAATATCTTCTAAAATACCAATAATAGGAGGGGAAAATAACAACGGGCCTCAATCGCCAACTATTCTTAAGAAGAAATTCCTTCATAAAATCAATTTGCGCAAAAATGATTCTGACATTCACCAGTGTTTTCTTATTATTTGGGATTTGTTCTTAAATAAGAACAGAATCTACACACACTCAAGAGAACAAATGTGCAAACAATTTCACAGTTTAAAAACAAATCATGAATCTCCTGAAGGAATTGTGAGGTCCTCAAGAACAAAATTTAAGAAAAAACAAACAATATTAGTGAAAGAGGCCTAATAATACTAATAATTTGTGAACATGGCTATCCAGTACAAACATCCATGTCGCTGTTGTCAGAAGAAAACTCCAATTTTGAAATTTTCCAGTTTTTGACAATATGACAAGCAAATGTTGCCCTTTACATTGTGTGTAAATTTCATGATGAATAGACTAAAAGAAATGACCCAAAATGACTTGGAAAAAAATTCTGGTTCCACTGACTTACATTGAAAGTAAAGTAGGTTCTCCTTTTTCTGTAAAGTTACCATTTTGGAGATTTTCTTCCGACAACAGCGATGTACTTGTTTTATATGCACACTAGTATAAACAAATGCTGAAACTATTCCAAAGCCCATTTAAAGCATATTATACAGTGCCTTTTATACTACGGTCCCCTGTCAAAAAATAAAAATACCAAGATTGGTCATCAGTGGGAGCAGTGCAAAACGCCACCTACAAGCACAGCCATTGGCTCATGACGTGACGTCATTAGGACGTGGCACATGTAAATGAGGTGTAAATGTAGTTCATATATGTATTTTTTAATGCAACTTTGATGAATAAGATCCTATGAAAGCAACTAGGCACAGTGCCAATAATGCATAACCAATTTGGATAAAACAAAATGAACCAATGGAGTACATCACTGTTTTTTTTTTTTTTTTTACAATCACAACAATACATTCAATCACTTCAATGGATAGTTTTTTTTTTTATGTCTTTAACTATTTAGGCTGTAAAACCTTAACGATTATGACCATTAAAGATTCTCCATGTGCACTGCACATAATATTTTCGATAGAAAATTATTAGCCACCATATGTTTATAGCCAACTTGTTAGCTTTAGAACTTTCTAAGGTATTAGGCAAATCATAAGTCAGAGAAATAAAAGCAAAACCTACGATGCACCTTTCAACACATCAAGGTTCATGGTGTGCTTTTATTGTTGATATTGTTAAGCACTGTACAAATCCTACATGCACATGGGTATATATATGAATCTTTTGCACTTGCACAGTAAAATAATTACATTTGCACTCACATTTTGGACAGAGGCTTACAATGTGTTTTATACAGTTAGTTAAACAAGCAGTTTAAAAAGAGAAACAAAAAGGTGCTGATGAAGGCAAAAAGAAATGTGTTCTGTATGGTAAAGTACCTTGCGTGGCATCCTGGACTGTATGAAAAGGGATAAGTTTTCCTTTATGAGTCTTGGGGAAAATGCCTGCTTTCCTTGGCACATCCTCTGGAGGATTATTCAACATCTATGACATGGTAGACATCCACTGGGTTAATGACGGCAAAGAAGAAAACCCTCTAGGCATAAGGGTTTATTAAAGAATTAAATCAAAATACTAAGAGTAATAGAAAAATCAATCCTTTTGAATAGAAACAGATACCTCAATGGCTTTATGTGCTTGCTCTTCCGTCTCAAACTCCACAAACGCAAAGCCCTTTGGCTGCCCTGAGACCCTGTACCTTGGCAGACTAACATACACTACATTTCCACACTTGCTAAACACTCTTTCTATCCAAACATGGGTTACGTTGTATGGTAGGAGCTCCTGAGAGAAAGAAAAAACAAAAACAACAACAACAAAAAAAACAACACCAATTTAAAGCCTTTACAACAAAACATTTACAGATACAACAAATCAAATGTTACAAGCAGAGGAATGTTTACCACATATACTGTGCGGCTGTCCACGTCTTTTGGACTATCCCCAATTGGGTTTTTTCGCCTTACTTGAGTTCCTTCGAGATTAACCTTACAGAAAAAAAAATATTAAGCATCACTGCAGCCAGAACAGACATGACCTACTCTTAAACATAATATAGTGCACAAGGAAATCTTACCTCTACCACTTGAGAATTTTTGAGGGCTCTAGCTATCAATTTGATATCAGTGGTCAACTTTTTCATTCGATTGAATGTTGTTAGGAGAGCTATATCAACATCTACAAAGCAAGAGCAAAATATCCAATTAGACACTTGTATTCACATTTCTAATTCATCTATCAAAGCTGGGACTATGATTTAGTTACTGTTTAAAGGAACAGCTGAAGGCATTATGCAGAGTTAGAACGTAACATAATGTCATCAATTTGAAAGAGCACTAGGATCAAATAAAGACACTACTAAAAAAAGAAGAAGAAAAGCTAATGGGTCAGGGTAATCTTTTCATACATCCATCTCTTGACTGCGTAATGACGGTCTTCAGATATCTGTCCTTGTGGAGGTTCACATCATCAAACCAGAACTCCACTTGTTTCTTTACATCGGCCAGCAACTGCTTCACCCGAGACCTCTTCTTTTTCTCATTCTCTTGCTTCTTCTCACTCAGCTCCTTGGTGGACAAGTCGCCGCCAATCGACATATTCTCGGTGTCCGCCATACCTGAAATTAAAAAACGTTACACAAAGTAAAGCCTATGTAAGCGTTACACTGCATGTCCACAATCCAATGTTTCTTTTGAATTTAAGAGTATTAATAGGGAGTCTGCCCACCCACAACCATGCTGCAGTAAAAGGCTCCATTCTGGAAAGTCCACTAGATATTGGGGCATTACTGTTGAAGCATTCAGCTACAAGAGCATTAGTGAGATACAGGAGGTACAGGATAGGCTCAAACACAAAAACAAGGGATAAGTTTTCCTTTATGAGTCTTGGGGAAAATGCCTGCTTTCCTTGGCACATCCTCTGGAGGATTATTCAACATCTACGACATGGTAGACATCCACTGGGTTAATGACGGCAAAGAAGAAAACCCTCTAGGCAAAAGCCCACCCCAAACAACACATAACTAGTCAGCTGTTCGGAAACTGGGACCAGCTGATTACTGAAGTGGAATGAGGGCAGTTTGAAATGAAAAGCTGCAGCCACACCGACCCTTTGTGGGGAATAACACTGGCGAGCCTCGAGCTGAGTGAAGCCATTCCAGAGCTGAAGAGGGTTTGTTGGCGCAGTAACACATTAAGCTGTGCGGCGAAGGGAGGGTTTACTGCAGGCACAACGGAATCAGGGTTGACAAACACGGCTTTGGCTTACCTGTTTGCCACGGCGAAAGCGCGAAGCTCAAACCAGCCTCACATGAGCAGCGAGCGAGAGAGCAGCACACGGCGCTCCTGACGGACTGGAGAAACGCTCCAGCAGCGCCGCAGCTCCTCTAGAAACTCCCGAGCAGCACAAACAGCTCCAGGCCGCTCTTCTCGCAAACGGCGCTGTCGACGCGCGCTGTTTGATCGAGTCTTAAACCAGAGGCGGTTTTAACAGAAAAAACAGTCTGAAAGTTTTCAGCCGTAAGTTAAGCGTGTCGGACTCTGGGCGCACACCGATGACGTAGCATAGCGTGCGCGCTGGCGTTCTCGCTCCTCCTCTCCACGCACGCGCACGCGCGCGCACAAATATTAAACTTACAGCAAGATATCGCCAATAAATATAATAAATCACCAGATATCAGTGTTTGGGAAGGATATTAATTTGTCATGAGTTGCAGTATTGATACTGAAATCAAATTTCTAGTGTATTTCTTTGGTTTAACGTTGAACATTTTTTAAAGAACCACACAAAGAAAAATATACTTCATGGATTTCTGGTGGAAATATAGATCATTAACTTTGGTATATCATTAATTAAAAACGTCATATTTATACATTAAAATGGGTAAAAAACAACTAAACCTAAAATGAAAAACTAAACTGTGTAAAATAGAAATTGATTGTTATATACATACACAAACAGGACTAATGAGCCAAGAATACTGTAAAGTCTACAATTTTGTAAAACCTTGAACCTTTTTATTTTAACAGGACCTTACTATCTTCACACTAGCGTTCTTGATATAGAAGCAGATACATGTTTTGTTTTAGAGATTGTATTATAAAGGTTATTGATATGTGACACCTGTGTAAAACAAAGGTGAAACACGTTTTTCTAATTATTTCAATATGCAATTTAATAATATATAGAATACATTGTACATAGTATTATGTGCATGTGGACACCCCTCCTAATGATTGAGATCCAGTGTTTCAACCACACCCATTGCTGCAGGGGTATAAAATCAAGCACACATCCATGCAGTCTCCTTGGACAAATATTGCCAGTAGACTGGTTCATTGTGAAGAGCTCAGTGACTACATGTCAGTTTGTGAAATTTCGGTCCTTCTAGATCTGCCCCACTCAACTGTAAGTGCTTTTATTGTGAAATGAAAGAGTCCACAAGCAACAACAGCTCAGCCACGAAACAGTAGATCATGAAACACTTGAATCACTTATTACACAACTGTTTTGGAAAGCAACATCAGCAAACGACCTGCAGTCTAAATCACTCCATTCAGTTCTGGAGCGAAATTGCTCTAGAACTCAAGATGACAGTAAAAAGATGACAAGGTGTTCACTTAACACCACCGGTATGCATCTTTATTATTAAGCCATGCATAGCAGCATACTCTCATCAGTGATTAGTAATGACACTGACAGTTAACACTGGGTTCTATACAGCATCCCACCACTACTTCATTCCTTCAAAGTTAAGGTGTGCAAAACAGACACATTTAACCCCTTACCAAGCCATGGGCCCACCGAGTTTAACTGCACACTTCCATAACATCTAACCACAGAAATAAAATATTACTACAAATAAATACAAAAAGACTGTAGAGTAATATTAATGATAAATAGATAATATGCACGAAAAATACAGCACCCATTCTGCACTGTTTTAATATATAAAACCTCTTAATATGCACCATGAGATAAATGAGATCACTCTCATTAGTGATGACATTAAAATAGCTTAAAATAGCCTACTATTTCTAAAATAGCTGTTATGAGGTCAAAATTGTCTCAAACTTCTTCAGTTTACGCAGCACATCCTCCTCCAGGCACTGCTCTATACGTGTCCTTATCAGATGTGTCAGGCCCACATAGAAGGTCTTGGCCCAGGAGCCTTCTAGACTGCAGATAGATCTGTCGCACACTTTGTGCAGAAATGTCACCAACTTCTCACTGCTGCTGACCTCACATCTCTGAAGAACCCACTTAGCCCAGTCCTCCCACATACTGTCATCTGTGAAGGACACAGTGAAGCACCGTCCAGGACAGAGGCTGTTGAGTTGTTCTCCTTCATCGACATTTACATTATTCCAGATAACACTGAAAAATAAACAAACATAGTTAAAAAAATGAAATAGGCTTGTTCTTATTTTCCTTTTCAATGAACTTCTTGCGCTTTCAGGTGTTCCAAGAGCCTTATTAATGTCACTGGATTTATACAGAATGGAGCATATAATTAACTGTTCACTTACACGACTCTCTTCAGAGGAGACGGTGTTAAGGCACTTAATGATGACAAGCCTGCAAGGCTGATTCTGTTCCCCTCCAACCTGAGCAAAAAAACTCAGCCTCAGTATTAAATAATGATGCTCTATTTTGCTTCCATACAATAATGTACTAAATACATAACACACAATAATGTACTGAATACTACTAGTAATACTAGTGTTATAAGCGTCTAACGTTATAGTGTTATAAGCGTTTATATGAATCACTCAACAGATCATGCTGTGGTCTCACAGTAAATAGAAGAAATTAAAACCAATTAAAGATTCAGACTTTAGAAATGACATTAGATAACACATTAACAGAGCTATCCATCCATCCATCCATTTTCTAAGCCGCTTCTCCGTCAGGGTCGCGGGGGGATGCTGGAGCCTATCCCAGCAGTCTTTGCTCGGAAGGCAGGATACACCCTGGACAGGTCGCCAGTCCATCGCAGGGCAAAACAGACAGACACAGACAGTCACTCACACCTAGGGGTAATTTAGCACGTCCAATTGGCCTGACTGCATGTCTTTGGACTGTGGGAGGAAACCGGAGAACCCAGAGGAAACCCACGCAGACACAGGGAGAACATGCAAACTCCACACAGAGAGGACCCCAGTCACCCAGCCGGGGAATCGAACCCAGGCCCTCCTCGCTGTGAGGCGACAGCGCTACCCACTACGCCACCGTGCCACCCTCATTAACAGAGCTAAATATTTTTAAATTCTTAAATATCATAATTTTTTTGGGGGGGTGACTGTCCCAAATCCTAATCCCTACATTTCAACTTGTGAAAATAATGCTTCAAATGTTTTTTGTTTCAGCAATCACTAAAAGGGACAAAATGGATTGTTCAATCATTTATTTCAATAAAATAAACATAATTACGAAACAGGGTCACTCAAAGCAAAAGTATTTTGTCAGTTGAAAGTCTGAAATGTATTTTCAGCTTTGACTATTAAACCAGTGAAGTAGAATGATCCACATAAACGGTGTGACGGTATCCACTCACCATAGCTCCGTCAGTGTTTGTTTGACCTTGATGGCGTGAGTGAGCAGGAAAAGTTCCTCATCACCAATGTCGGTCCATCCTAAACTGTATGTGAAAGATAAAAGTATTGTGAGGTGTTTCAACATCAGAATATTTTAGATGCCAATCATGCAAAAAGGTTAAAATGGGACTCTGCTCTAAATATAACATTTAACCTTTTTGATGACACAGCTGTCTGAATCAATTTCCTTTTTTCTGCAAGTTGCTGAATGAACAAAGAAGACAGCTAGCTATCATCATGACTAGGATGCCAAATATCAAGTCTGTATCATCAGTGAAGTTCTTTATGACCTTTGGGAGATTCCCAAAGGTTGCATGACAAATGTCCATAATGCATACTGGGTATTACAGTGAGACAATACTGTCAAATCAGTGAGGTAGAGGAATGCAATGTTGCATCACAGAATACTACATAACATGAAAATCTACCTTTGAAGTATTAGTTTATGGTCTAAATAACCGCTATAAAAAGTGAATCACCTACCCTAACTCCTTTAAAATGTCAGATGCTTCCAATACATCAGCAACTAATTTAATTGCTTCCATGTCCAGACTGTTTTCTCCCAGCCTATGATAGACAGATAGACATTAGAAAATGTACCATAATTCTGACTTGCAGATAACAAGTAATAAAAGCTAATACCTAATTAGTTAGTATCATACAAAGTGCACGTCTAAATCACTACTTAATCCTTTGTTTGTGACTGTTTACACTTTGCATCCATATGGATATCACATCATGTGCGAATTTCACTTGAATGCATGAAAAGCCAGGTGTAAACACCAAGATACATTGTGTTTGGATTATATATGGATCAGTCAAACCACATTGCACCTGTGTACACCTTGCATTAACACATGTTTCGTGTCTGGATTGTATCTGGTTCAGTTTTGGCCTGACTAGATTTACTCTATTAAAATCTATCCCTAATAAGGCCAGATGAAAGCTTTTTGCACAATTGTGGATAAGCTTGCTTGGACGCTTTCATCGGCCTAGAGTGCAGGAAGGTTCTTGGTTTGGAGCTAACTTCTGCCCTGCATATCCTATATTCCTAGTTCGTCCTCTCAGCTGCTAGTCAGTGATCAGCATACCCAATTCTGCTAACATAACTGTACACAGATATCAAAAACAAATTCTGTTTAAACTTGTGTTAAATGCAGTCAAGATCCATCTCTGACTGCTTCTGAATGAACAAAGAGACCTAAAGCTGTTTGCATCTGACTTTTCATTAGGTCAAGTTAAATCAGAACTTGATTGGTCACAATGCAAGGTGTAAACACACCCGTTCAGACAAATCATGGCCACATCTAACATGTGTGTAAATAGCAAGTGTTTTTGAAATCTGTATACAGTTAAATAGCAGAAATGTGTATTCAGAGAACAGAAGACAAACAAGGAAACAAAAGATGAATGACATGCAAGGCCAGAGTAATCCTCACACCGAGAGCCTTCTTGCACTCTGGGCAGATGAAAGCATCCAAGCTGAGCTTGTTTACATGTGTTATGTGCTTTTTATGCTGGAAAGTAAAATTAGTGTAGTAAAAGCATATTAAAAAGTGTAAATGGAATTTGAAAGTGTAAATGGGCGTTTATCCTGATATCATTATTATTATTATTATTATTATAAAAATGGGCAAAAGTACACTACATAGCTAGAAATGTTCCACAGATTCGGTATATGCATGCTTCAATCTGGTTTGCACTGCAAAGTTTGTGTAATTAGTTAATGAGCTCACTCAGGCCAGTCCAGTGCAACAGCGCCCCCATCAAAAAAGCTTATATTTTGCATGACCTCTTGTGCCCTTTCATGGGTTTTCTGAATCTATCAATTTGAGGCCTAATGTTTTACTTAAAGAGCAAAAAGGATGTACAGGCCAGGGAACAAAAGAACAAATACACTCCTGTAGAATTCACCTAGAAGCTTTTGTGTGCACTTTTGTCCATTTATATAAATAGCAGCATGTCATACATTGTCATACAGTTTATTTGACACTATGTAAAAATTTAAAGTGGTATGAAACAACAAGCCTTATAGCTTATACCTTAAAGTAAAGTTTTTTTTTTATGTTTTTTTTTTTTTTAAGCAAACTCACCAAAGCTTCTCACATCTTAGGAAGTAGGGCTGTAGCTCTCTTAGGGCTTCGGTGGTGATGTTTGTCCCAGTCAGATCCATCTCTGATACAGTGAGCTGGATTTCATTGAGAAAGTGTTTCACAGCATTGTAGTCCATGGTGGAGAGAGTGACGTCACTGAGGTTAATTCGTAGACACTGTGGCTGAAGCTCCTGCATTAGTAGAACATCCTGTTGCTCCAGAAGGCAGTGCAAGTGTGTGAGAATGTAAGCTCCATTCTCGCACAAGGCTCGAGTATCTGCTATAAGCCGTGTCCTGAAGGACTGCATTTTATCCTCCTGAGGTCTAAACCCAATATGTCTGGAGAGCAGTGCTTGGTTCCTCTCTGAAAGGAGACCAGAGAGGAATCTGGTAAACAGATCCAAGTTCCCTGGCAAACTTTCAATACTGTATTCAGTGCCAAAAGCTAAGGTCTCTGATAAACATGCATCTTCCATGGTGGAATAAAGTGCTGCAAAGAACTCTTGAATTGTCAGATGTGTAAAGGAATAAACGTCCTCCGTGCAGCCTGGCTCCTGAACCGATGTTTTGTCCAGGAAGGTGCTTACCAAGGTGCAGTTTGATATATCATCATCGTTGCCATAAAACAGGGTTTCTTGATTCATTAGTTTCTGATTTGCTATTCGGCCAAGCTTTAACAGAACTTTTTGTAGATGTTCTTCAGGCTCCGTGCCACTGCTATCCTTCAGAGATTCAACTCGATTCTTTGTGTGTGATTTGACGAGTGCCAGCAGGTACTGCACGTAAATGTCTGTCATTGTCCTAGGGCTAGCTGTGGACAGACAGTTGTTCTCTTTCAGGATGCTACATACAATGTAGCAGAAGGCTGGAATGTAGCAGAGAGTTAGCATTAGTTCATTAGCCACCACAATGTCAAACATCTTAGAAGCCAGCACCTTATCTTGGTAGAAACGTTGGAAGAAGTCACAGATCTCGATGGTGGAGAATCCAGTGATGACAACAAAGCGGTCAATGGATCCAACAGGGATGTGGCTAACAGCCATGGGCCTGCTGGTCACTAACACAGAAGCTCCTGGTAGGAGTTCTCCCAGCATTAAGCTGGATAAGACCTCCACCACCTCACCCTCCTCATCAAGCTCGGTCAAAAAGACATCTACATCACATCCCTTGTAGTGCTTGAATTCATCAAAGCCATCCAGAATGATCAAGAGTTTAGTATCATTTTCAGTGATGGTGTCTAGATGCTTTGCAAGGTGTCCATTCTTACGGAGAATCAGCTCTTGAAGGCTGACTGGCTTGCTGATGAGGTTCAGGTCCCTGAAAGTTAGGTGGATGATGAAGTCAAAAGACTGGTGCTCCCTGCAATTACTGAAATCATGAAGGATCTTCTGAACAAGTATAGTCTTTCCTATACCTGCCACTCCAGTTACTAAGATCTTCTTGGTTGGGTGTGTACCTGCTTCACTAGAGAACAGTTGGGCCGGTTTGATCAGTCTTTGCTCTGTAGCTCTTTGCTGAAGAGAAATACGCTGCTGTCCAAAAGTTAGAAGTTCATGCCTTTTGAGCTCTAAACTGTTATGGCCCTTGACAATGAGCAAGTTGACATAGTGTTCAGAAAAAAGGATCTTCTCTCCATGCCGTGTGTTGTAGTAGAGCATACTCTCACTCCTGCGTTTCAGGATGGATTTATGCTTTGCTATGAGCTTCTGGTATTCTGGAAGACAAGAGAATACAATAGACCTCCAGCCATTATATACTAATACATCTGGAGAGCCCAACCTTGAGACTTACTATTTTCAGGTACAGCAAGGTTGTTCAAAACATTTACTGGTTAATTCCTCAACAACAGAATATGTCTTAAGATTAACTGAATTATAAACCTGGAGTTTAAGGGGTGGACAAAACAGACTCATGTTAAACATTGGAATAAAGCAAAATATTTGTAAAATGTTTATATTATCTCATTTAGTCACTTACCTGTTGTCTGTTTCACATCCTGATTGACAGCCTTTACGTTGGGCTCTCTGAGGTCTTTAGTGACAGAAATAAAGATTCTTGCGCTCTCTTCCCCCTTGCACTCCAATATGTCCAGTACTTTGCGGACCTTTCCACGTGGCCCCTTTTCATACTGTATCTCCTCTCGATCATCTCTGGTGAAGACATTTTTTTCAATCAGTTGATCTACAAGAGAATCTATGTGACCCTCAAGCTTGTCAACAAGAGAAACACGAATTTCCCTGAGGGTCCGCAGGCAGGGTTCAGATGTCACAGGCAGCGTCATAACAAAACTATTTCTCCATTTAGACCCAAAAAAAATCATAAGTTGTTGCGATATGTCAGGAAATGTCATTAAAAAAAACAGGCTCGTAAATTTTCTTCAGTTATTTTCACCCTGTATGTACCCTGCTTGTCTCCAGTAGTTGCAAAGTGAGATACGGAAGAGTGACACATTGCATGACACTGAAACCACACATGCGCACAAAACAATCTGCTCAACATAGAAGCACCCAGAAAGAAGAAGTCAACAATTCTGGACTGACAGAGCGACATACAATGACTATACTGTATACTTTCATGTGGCCCTAAACACAATACAGGTTGGTAAGATTTGATGTATACTTAGCTACATTGCTCTTCTGGGGTGTTTCAGAACAGTTGTTTATTGTTCATTCAATAAAGGAATTGGAAAAGGAAGACGCTGTGTTCTTTGGTATATATTCTCACCCTGTGAACTCTGAACGCACTAAATAAAAATACAGCAGTGAAAGAATTTAATGCACTTTATTATTTGACAGGCGACCTGTTACTAACAATGAGAGCTGGCACAGAAAGTCTAGGCTGGGACATTTGCATGCACTGAATTTTCTACAATTTGAACAGACCAAAAGAAGAAAAAGTGCATAAACAATATCACAATGTTCATTTACAGACCAATTGCACAATGAAAAAAAGCAATAAATAGTTCTAGAAGACAGCTAGCAATGTAAAAAAAACCCCATAAAAAACAAAAAAAAAACGTGCTCCTCCCAGCAAGTAGTGTTTTCAGCAGTATTTTCAGTGGGGTCCATATCATGGAAAAACATATTTCTTTTTTTAAATGCTCAGATTAGTTTGATGTAGCGTGCAAACATTTCAAAGAGTTTCAAAGAGCCCCTTTACACCAGTTATTTTCATGCATTTGCATCTCCAGTTAATCAGATTGAAATGTGGCATGTAATATGAAAATCACCTCAGATACAACAGCCAATCACCTGCCTTTTGCTGTTCTGTTTAAAAAAAAATGCTTGTCACCTCGACAATCACTTTTTTATGCTGTTTCACTATTTACACTGACTTTACACCAATGTTGACAAGTCAGTGACTGTTTACAATAATTAGCTTCCTATGTCAGCCATCACAATCATGAGCCATAAATTGTTACATATTTTAATGAGGCGATGAAGAACAACATAGTGAAGTAAAAACTAAACTAACTGCCACTTTATTTTGATTAACTTGAGCCAATAACAGCTACTGAATTAAATTCAGAGACGAAACTCCTCTGAGTCAAGTCAAGTGGCATTTAAGTGGGCATTTTTTCCTCCATAAGGACAACAGGGGAAGGCACCATCACAATACTGGGAGGGGCTTTGGTTGCTGGAGGTGTCTTGGAAAGAAGGATGCATTTATATTTGTATAACATCTAGCTAGCATTTGTCTCTTCCTGGTGTGTTTTGAGTAAACAGATTCAAATCTGATTTAAATGTATCTTAAATATGATTACACCTGCATTTGTATGTGTATATTCCATATCCGGAGACAATCTGGATACAATCCTGATACACATGAAACGACCAGATATTAACAGTGTTGAAATGTGTCGTTAACTCCCCCTTCCATCTATACACAGAAACTAAACAAAAACAGTGTGTTTTAATTTCTTTCTTTTTTTTCAATTCCTTTACATATATTCTTCCAATCAGACTAAAGCGACTTAGCTTCACCCATTAATGCTGAAGTTATAGAGAGTATTTCAGTCAGAAATTGGTCATGCAAAAATCAATTATGGCTGTCTTTGGTACATAAAACCACATAAATCTAAGCAGACTTTTTCAGGGGAAATTACATGTAAAAATAAAGGTATGGCCCCATTTAAATTTCAGGTTTCATTAGACTTATTTTCATTTTGTGTTGTCCATGTCATGAGCTCAGGATTTCCAAGGAATATACTGAATGTACTCAAGGTGACATTTAGTATCTCTAATGCAATTGAAAGACGTTGCATCATCTGGGGGTTTCCTGGAAATGGGAAATTCTTTTCCTATATGTGTAGGAAGTCTTTTCATTTCCTCTTCTTCAAAGACTTGTGGACGAAATAAAACACATTTTAGTTACATGCTTGACTTCACATATTATCTAACAGTAATATTTAGTTGAGGAAGAGCAATTCTAAGTAATATCTTGATAAGTGGTTAAAAAAACTGAGGACATACAGATAAACCACAACAAAAATACAACCAAACAATAAAAATAATACAAATCAAGCCACATTTGAACATGGACCTGGAAATCTTGAGTGCAAAACTATAAGGGTTCCCATCCACTATTAAGTTTTGAAAATTTTGAATACTTGGCCATTTCTTCTGCAATAAGACTAAAGATAAGATGACTACAAATCTTGACACTGATGTCTTAATGCATCATAACCTAACCATTAATGCAGCAAATGTAGAGGAAAGTAGTTTCCCACCAAAATCTAGAAGTTTGCTGAAACCATGTTTTTTTAACATGATTATAAAGTCCTAGACTCCAGAAAACCTTCGTGGACATTCCTTTCTGACTAGAGGACACTTTGGAGTTAATGGGGATGGAGTGCAATCCAGTGAATTTCAACACATCTTATATCTCTCTGGACCATCAGAAAGGCAGTCAATGCAAAAACAAAGAAAGAGGAATACAAAGACATACTTAAATCAAAGCCTTCAATGAAGTCAAATTAAGGTCAATGTTCATTATTAATAATTTGCGTCCAGTCTAGTGCCCATGTGTTCTGTTCATGGGGCTGATTAATGGATTTAATCACTTGCCAGTCTCTGACATCCTCCAATCTCAGTGACCGTAACCCTTCACAGATCCTGGCCCTTGGAGACAAGTCATATGTTGGGCTGTGCAGAGGAGTTCTTTAGTCTCTGGATTAGTCTCTGTCCTTTAGTCCTAATAGAGTCTCAGGTGTCTCTGCAGGACCGGCAGCAGCGTGCTTTAAACTGGGGTAGAGGACACAATTCTAGCTGTCTGACTTTCTCGCAGTACCTGGTGCTGTCCTGACATTCACCTGTGAAAACAATGCAAGAACTGTTACATAAAAAGCTCACTTTTTAAAAGCCAGTTATATTAGTTATCTATCTATCCATCCATCCGTCCATCTATCTGTATGTATGTATGTATGTATTAGTGCAGCTACTGGGTATCACAGTGCAGGGATGGCAAATTTCTGTCAACTTACCAGCTTCAAGGCCTTCATGAGCTGGTTTCAGAGATTTAATATAAAAGAAAAACAACGGTGCAATGCTGTAGCCTTCCAAGACCTGAAGTTTGATACCACTGGCATAGATAGAAGAAAGGTTTGATCCTCTGTCCACTACCAGCATGGGTCCATAGTAACTCCTAAGATCCCCTACCTGCCATTGTAAATCACTCAGGATATGAAAGTCTGCAAAATATGTATGCTTGCTGGCATGGATGTCTGAAAAACAACTAATTATAGTTTGGCTGGATAGAATAGTGGATAACATGAACATCAACCTTCACATGGACGATTAAAAGTTTTATCACAGTGCATTATAAGTTGATCTGTATAAGAGTGTCCACTAATTATATGTAAATAGAGTGTTTCATGACGAGACAGAATGTCAGTAGCTCTGATTAGAAACAATATATAATGAAAGTGGCAGATTTGCAAATGTGGTTCTTCACACCTTCATACTGAAATTTAGATGGGTAACAGACCCAGTATTGTTAATTCGGAAAGCAGCAGTGCTTGTGTCACGTATTCGGCCAGTCAGCCTAAGAACTACACTTCCCAGAGTCCTCCGCCTCATCACCTGACTCTGGGAAGAGCATCAGTGGCCAATCACCGCTCAAGTTCATCTGAATACTGATGATGTTCACCTGTGTGCTTGTGTCATATGACTAGTGTAGGTTAGTATTTAAGCCTGGGCTTTAGACAGGTTACTTTGTGAGGTATTGTATTCTTAGTGAGAGTTTATTCAGGTTTGTTCTCCTGGGTTTCTGACCTTGAGATTTTTCTCCTGTTTCATGCTGATTTTGGATTTGCCCTTCTGTACCATTGCCTGGTTTTTGGATGTTTTTGACTTCTGCCTGTGTTTTGGACTCTGCTCTGCTTCTCCCTATGTGGTATGATCACCTCCCATGTTTTTAGGTTTACTTTGGAACTGACCCATGCCTGTGTATTGACAACGATATATCTGCCTGAATCCATAATTAAAGCTTCTTCTCTGTTTTATAACTGAGAGCGTCTGCTTACTGGTCAAACGTTACAGCTTGAGTCTGCTTTACAATTGAGTCTAATTTACAAATATAAGTGTTTAATGCTGTACAGGAAGATACTGAATATCTTTGGTTTAGAAATGTACAGTACTGTGTAGGCATTTAAGACTTTTCATGTAGCCAATTTTTAAAACTAACTTTAGAATAGCTACAAATAAAAAAAAACATTGTAATTTTGTTATCTCCAGTATTGACAGTTATCATCTGATACCTAGTTTTTACTTGCAAAAACAAAAAAATGGACTGAGTTAAAAAAACATGTTTAGTGGTGTATATAACTGTTGCACAATACTTTATTTCTTTATGTTGTTTTCAGAGTTTCATTCCAAAATTCTGTGTATCTATTTGCCACAATTTAGGAAATAACGAGTTTTTGAAACTATAACCACTGACACATATTTGAAAACATTTTCATTTTTTTAAAATAAAAATGGCATTAATCACAATATACTACTGATATTTTTGGATGCGTAAAGACCACCCACAACAATGTATACTAAAAAAAAAGAAAATTCTTGAAAGTGGTTAAAAATGCATTTTTTTTTTGGAATGACCGACTGCTCGTACCTCTCCCACAGGACAGAATGTTGCAGCGCTGCCAGCTCGCAGGCCGAGGCCTCCATGCACAGTGGAACTCTCGAGCTGGTTTACCGCTGCGGCGGTGCACACACGTTATGTGACGTGACTGGAAACCATGGCGACCACAAGTGGCTGTGCACTGTGTCCATGGGCCAACTCGCCAGTGCAGAGCACAGGCCTCTGAGGTGCAGTTTTGATGAGAGATGGGCCTGAAAACCATAAACAAAAACAAAATTTTTATATTTATATATATATATATATATATATATATATATATATATATTTATTTTGTGTGTGTGTGTGTATGTGTAGCTTGCCTTGGTTGACTGCTGCACATTCGATGTCCTACTCTGGTGCTGTTCTTGTCCTGGCAGAACACATGTCTGTGCTGCAGTGCCTGCTTCGGTCCAACACACTGCCCATTACACTGAGTAAAGCACATTATTCATAGAGAAATCTTAATAAAAAAGTTATCTTCACACAGATCATACATCACCAACAAGATGGTCAGCTATGTTACATTTTCATTTGTTTAAAACAGGCAAAAAATGCCCTGTGGGGGATTTTTTTTATGTTGCTTCCTCTTTCATCAAGTGACTTTGAGACCGTTATATCTCTACTTCCTCAATAAAACTATGGTGCTTCAAACATTAAAAAAACCCTTTTCAGCAGAGTCACTGTAATTGGACAAAAAAAATTTCAGTAGAGACGCTATAATTAGAAAAAAGAAACCCCTTTTCAGTAGAGACACTATTTTCTGTTTCTATTCTCAATGTCACCAATTTTTATTAAAAAGAAAAAAAAACATTATGCTGTTATCATTTACAGCACAGATGACATGGAGTTGTAAGAACTAAGAGCCAAAGTCACACAATGTTTAGGTTCATTATGTTAGGATCAATCTCATTTACTAACTCACTTTGTGCTTGCTGTATATAGACCCAATACAACTGATGTATTGAATTACTCAGTATTACACAATAAAATGATGATAATGAGCAAACCTCTGCAGACATCTCAGCTGGTCAGTGGTAGAACATGTGCCTCAGTCATTACAAACCAAATGATTAAATAACACCCACTGTCATGACACTATACTCACAGGGCCCCATGATGTTGTTGCCCAGCTGACACACAGCTGAGTGTTACAGGGCCGGGTTTCTGCTGGTCTCCTACCAGCACCCAGACATGCCTCTGCTCCCTCTGCAACACCTAAACAAGTCACACTGCGACTCTGTATCCCACCACCACAGCTCACAGAGCAGGACGACCAGGATGACACCTGCCATCTGATTTCCAGAGAGAGGAATATAGAAAAGAAGGCAGTTAGACAAATAGTGAAAGACGTCTTCATTAGGAAAAACAGAGTTTTCTGATAGAAACTTTGTCATCATATACCGTACATACACAAAGATTAAATGGAATTTTACTTTTATGAGTATACACAGAAACAGGGATGTCATAGATAAAAGAGAACTGGCTATTTTGTTACTGCCATAGGAACGTAATGACTGGTCTGACTAGACAGGAAGTTCATCAGATTATAATTACAATAATTTTCATGTAATAAATTAAAATCAGCTTGGTGACTGTAAAAAATTCCAAAAAACAAGTAATGATTGACATAATGTTCAACCAATCACTGCTTAGGAAACACCTCTAAGCACTACTTCTTCTGACAAGTGAAGGTAAAACTGAAGGGTGGTGCTGCTTTTATTTAATTCCTGGATCATGCAGTGTGGAATACCACATTCAAAACTCAGGGTGAAAACTAATAACAAGCAGCTCTGAGATAAGCTAAACTGAATAGCTTGTTTCGCTAACATCAATTTTAATATGAGGTCTACTGATAGGTAGCTGCGTTAGCTTTTTTTGTCCTAGCTGCTTACATTGCTGCCAGCTTAATTTGCGATAAGAACATTCTGTTTGTAGATAAATATTAATGCTAAATATTAATGCATGCATTGCTGTTAAATGACAGTAACTAAAGATGTGTGACAAAGGAAAAACCTAGATCAAAGAGTGGAGAAACATTATGAGTGCTTTCAGACAGAGACTTAACATCCTACCATGCTCTGTGTCAGATATAAAAATGCTGAGCAGGCCCAGCTGATCTTGATTTTGAGTTAAATGCAGATTGAAAAAGATCTAAGTGATTTTGAAAGAGGTTTAATAATTGAGATGCAGATAGCAGCCAACTGGCCACTGCTTCAACAAGAACAGTGAGTAAAGTCAGTGTATCTGCATTTAGATCTGTGGGAAAGACACGAGTAAACAGAAATGGAAATGTGTTCAGAAGTGTACATTCAGTGACTGTGAAGCTTGTGCATATGTGCGATATGTACGGAAAAACAAAAGAGCAACTGTTGCCCTCAGATGAGTGAGAATGTCAAAGCAGGACACGATCAGATGGTGTCAGCAAGAACAGTCTGTCCACAACTACGTAGAGAGGGTCATTACAGTGGAGTTGTCCCTCACTGCAAAGAAGAAGCACCATTTCAGATTTCAGAGGTGTAAAAATTATAAACACTGATCTACAGAGATGTGGAAAGAAGTGATTTGGTAGGATGTGTCCTTCACCACAAGTAGCCAAATGCATGTGTGGTGTTCACCAAGAGAACAATACAGACCTGAATGCTTGACCCCTACAGTGAAGGGGTCCAGTGACTCTGTTATGATGTGTGGGACACTTTTCTTGCATAGTTTGGATCCTCTTAAAGAGATGGGTAATCACATTTGGGTAAACTCATCACATTTATCCTACAGTCTTATCCTGTCATGTACTATGGCCTTCGCAGACTGAAACTCAGTTAAACATCTATGGGAAGCTTTGGACTGATTTGTTAGACAGTGGTGGACTTTTTGTAAAAGGAGGATCAACGACCCCTTGCAGTACCATGATTGTACCTGTGGCGGCAGTGTAGTCCATGGCAGGAGTGAGATGACAGCAAGTTGTCTGGGCATAAAGAAGAGTTGTTTTCATCAGCACCACTTATGCAGCCACTTCCTGTAAAACAAATGAACGCAAAAAGTTATCAATTTGTCGTTAAAAAAAGTGCTGCAGTCATTAAACATACAAGAACACCATATAAAAAATATTTTAAAACACATCACAGTGCTTCATGAAATCTGGATATAATGCCAAAGCGCCCACTCACAATCCTTACAGACAACATCCGATTAACTAGTTTCTATACAGATTTTTATAAGAGACTCACTTCTCACATCTATATCAACTACAATAAAAATGCCTGTGCCTTCCAGCCATATCCTATTAAGATAATTAGAACTAAACCAGACACTGTCATCCAAAAACCTTTAGAGCCTTGGGATGTTGCACAGATAAGAAAGTGGAATCACGATTCACAAGGACACGTTGAGGTGATTTGGATATCTTTCAACATTTTAAGCCTCTTATCCACTCTGCTCTGATTAAACAAGAAGGTCCACTCCTACTCCTAACTTCCTTTGAAATACCGTCTGGATTTGCTAATTGTTGATGGATGCTGGGGAAAAGGCCAGCGCATCAGGAATGGGCCTTGACAGTGCTTTGTTCTTTCTGTCCACAGGGTCGGCAACTAATCACAAGTCGCCATGACTCACCGCTGACCCTCACTACATGCCACAGACATTGCCGGAAACTGATGATTTACATAAGGCTCCCAGTAGGTTATTTGGTGATTTGGGAAGGAAATTAGGAAATTCCCCATCAGTATCACTTTGTGTTAAACATTAAGTAAAGATACAGTGAAAAATCCTTTAACTGCTCAAAACTTTAGAATCACTTGTCATCTATTTTTGTTTCATATTTCATTTAATAATAATAAACAGTTTAGATTAAAATAATATAAGACACAAGAAGGATTTTTAAGATGTTTTATTCAATGTTTCTACATGTGTAACATTATGAGAACATGAAGGTAAGAAGTTATTAAATGCTAAATAATGTACATGAATTATGTATTTATACTAAATCTTTGATAAATATTTACCTCAAGACTTGTTTATATGCAAGGCATTCTGCATGCTGATTTAATTATATTTTCATTCTCAATATTTTACCGCTTTCTCAGTTATTTTTATTATCATTATATCTACAGCCCTGTTCATCATTCTAGACACAGCTTCTTACAAATTAGCTGAACCCTAGCATCATATTAGAATCACTTTATACATGTAGCTGCAACAAAACTGGTTTTATAATAATGTGCACAGTGATTCCAGATGTTTGAATGGCAGTGTAGTGGGAGTTCCATAGAGATCCCACCATTTACCAATGATCAATTTAACGGCTTAAAATCTAGGCTTATTATTCAGTTAATAATCTTATACTTTAAGATGAATCTTAACCTTAAAATAACTCACTAAATACTATACATATTTCAGTTATTCAGTGCAAGTATGTCGAATTTAAGGCTTACAATAAGTTCAAAATAACTAACTGTAAGTGCACTTATTATTTATTGATGGTAATGTTTTACGACTGACGCAGAGAATGTGATTTATTGACTGACCTCAAATGAAAATATTCGCTCTTTCTTGCATCAGAGTGAATTAAGCTTATTAAAGCTTATTAAAGTGTAAGTGTAAACTACAGCTTATCAATTGCATACAGTCCTTGCACTCAAACATCAGCTCTCAAGATGATTTATTTAAACCAAGCCCTCCTGTCTAGGCCCATCTAGGCCAAAATACACTGAACCCTTCTCGAAGTGCTGACAGTTCTAGTGCACGAGATCTGTTTTACCTGTTATTTGCACTTGAGATGACAGTGAAGTGGAGCCCAGATGATTTGTAGCTCTGCATGTGTAGAGTCCAGAGTCTGTCTCCCTTGGAGCGTCAATGTGCATGGAGCCGTCTGGCATTAGGCCTACTCTGCCACGACACAGAACATAAAACTACTGAAAGAAACACAAACACTTAGATTTCTTGACAGTACTTTTGCTGAGCAAGAGCCAATTTTATAGCCAGACAGGACAGAAAGTCCACTCCTACCTGCTGCTGTTTGTCAACTCCATGCCACCCTTTGTCCAAACGATCACCGGTTGTGGGTTGCCTTGTGCTTGGCATCTTAGCTCCAACCTGATGGCCTGCCTTGGGACCAAAACAAGACTACCAACATGTGCCACTATTTCATTAGGGAACTTGTAGCCTCTCAAGGGTTTCTGTATTATGACAGGGCTTCGGAGATGCCCACGCCATTGTCTAGTGGAATGGGATGGCATTCGTAAACCAGTTCTTTGTGAAATGTAACCCTGAGTGGAGAATTCCTGTCTGTCATTGGGTTCCAAGGTGGATTCATTATTCTCCCCAGTGTTCTTGGTTAGTTCTTCTAAAAGTTGAGTAATAAGCTCATCCTTCACAGGGCCCTGGAGGCCACCAGACAAATTCCGAGCGACCTCATCAAGTTTTGGCATGTCTGCCACCAGAACCTGTGGGTTTTGAGGATCCAATACCGCGTCCTCTTCTAGAATGGACCTATTCTTCTCAGCAGAATCCAGCAGTTCCTTGGAGACATAGCCCTCCAGGGCTAAATTCTTTAGGTCAAGCAAGTGCTGCACCACAGCATCATAGCGATTAAAAGACAGCAACTCTTTGGCTGTCTCCTCAGACACAGATGAAATTTGATGAGTCTTTTCTGAGATTTTAACACCATCTGTGATCCAGAAGTCAGCTTCTGGAACAGATATCTTCTGCTTGCCACCAATAAGCTTCAGGACAAAGTTTTCCTGTGCCTGACCCACAACGCAAGTGTACATCCCTATGTCCGAGGCGCGAACCTGCTGTATCTTGATGTAACCCATGTGAGATATGGAAACATGAGGCAAAAGAGCCAATGGCTTTCCATCCTTTAGCCAGCGAACATGGCCCTTGCGAAAGTGACGGGTCGGGCAACGGAGTACAATAGATGTCCATGGCAGTAAGTAAGCATATCCACCCACTACAAAGTGCAGTTTTGGACCCTTTCTCCACTGAATATAGACCTTCCTTTGAGCCAAGATGGCAGGATCAGCTACCGGCTTGAAAGTCTCTGTGAAAGAAATATGTATGTCCTGTTACTGTGAGCCAAAAGATCATCTGCTGATTCACTGATTCACCCCTATCAATCAAAATTAAATGAAGAAGCATATTCCCAAAAGTGCTATTGAAACCTGGAGCTTGGAGGCCATGGTGGAGGTGTTTGATCCTCTGGCAAATACCATTTGGCACTGATATTCTACAGCTCCATTTCCTGTATCAGTCCTTTGGACTGTCCTTAGATTGCTCCCTCACTGCTCTCTCACTAGCTCTCCCAGCTATCTACTCCCTCACTTTCAAAAAGCTAATGAATAACATATTTATATGTCTTGTAGAGCTGTTTCTGGCTTGTAACATGGATGACAAAATAAACAATTTAAGACATAAAGAAGTGTTAAAGACAATAGAGCAATAAATAATGTTACATGTGCCTAAACCTCGGCTTGTGAGGATTCATCACAGTCAGGCTGGAATGTCTTAACGGGTGCTGAGGTTTGCTGTCTGAAAATGTGTCTGGCGTTTAGCCGAGGTTCGCTTACTCTCACAGGGTCCGGCGGAGCACGATCGAGCAGTAGAGGGCTTTGTGAGTGAAGCACAGGCCTCTGGAACCAGAGTCCGGTACTGCCCATTCTGTTCCTTTCTCCTGCACACCACAAGCAGCCTCTGGGTCCCTTCTCCACAGGTTGCCGAACACTGGACAAGCAACAGATACCCCTACTCATTCACTATGGACAGATGACTGCATTCAGTAACTGGGCTGTGGATAGCTTGTGGCCAGGAGCTGTTATGCTAACCCCAGCATGAACTGCGCTCTGGTTCACTGAGGACTGTGAGCATTCCTCAAACCTGAAGAACAACCAGCGGTTCGCATACATCAGCCATATGAATTTGTCTCAAAGGGAACAGCGAAGAAAGACGCTACTGGCGTTGGATCCTCCACTTAAACAAACTACATCACAACAGTGTTACAGGTGGTAGTGAAAAATATATATCCTCACATATTCAAACACTACTCCCTTAGCTTGGGTGTGATGGAAAAAGAGAAGGAAAAAGTGGGTCATGTTTAGACAAGCCTATGCTTTATATTAATGTTACTTAACTTTGCTTGGGCCAGTGAGGTCATCCTACAGCTAGAAAAAATTATTCAACAAAAGACTCGCCAAGAGCTTTTAAGTGTGACAGAGTACACAAAACACACACAAAAAAACAGCATGAGCTCTGTAACTGCTCAAAACGTATGAACAGCAATAACAGGGTAGACAGAATTTTGAAACCTGACCAGGACCACAAGTTCAGTTGCAATATGAGAGAATATATGTTTCTGACCTGTGTCCAATCTGTGAAGACCCACTGGGCAGGGCAGTCTGTTTGGCCACAGACTTGCAGTGTGGGCAAGCTTGGAGAGGGACAGAAGGTCTCGGGTAACTCCAGCACACTTCCATCTGCCATTCTCTGCTTACAGACAACCTCCCTCTTCTGTGTGCCACCTCCACATTCACGAGAACACTGCATGAATGCAAAGCAAAGTCATCTAACTGAGTTCACTCTGCCTTGGCTTCCATGGCCATTACAAAGTGAAGAGCCAACATTTTAGCATGCAGTGAACTCAGGGAACTTAAAAGAAATCTGTAGGGATTTCTTTCTTAAATTATTGTTGATACTGCTACAGGGTCAACTGGAGTTTGACCAAAGAAACATATTGTCGCTGTCATAAGGAAACTTTGTAGCTACTTTTTTTTGGACTAGAAATAAAAAAAAGTCAAGATTTTTGAGTTACACTGCCAGATGTTAAGTTACGAAAATGTCCTATAGAGTTAGGTTTTCTTATGACACAGAAACTATGTATCATTTTAACTGTAGATAGATTAAAAGCGATGCAGTTTACATCACTTTTAAACACACTATACACTGTGAGAAAAAAAGACTGCATTAATAGTTTAATTTTAGTCCTCCAAAGTAAAAAGTACCCATTAAAGTAAATAAAGGTCCCTTAAAAGTCCAACTGTGTCTAATAAATATGTTTTTAAGTTGCACACATTTATATATACATATATATTTATACATACATACAATGTTGTCCAGTAAGGCAGTAGTCTCAAACCAGTCCTCAGGGACCCCCAGATGGTCCAGATTTAGTTTTAGCTCCAAACATGTAACACATAGGGACATAGCAAAAATCTGGACCATCTGGGTTGTCCAAGGACCCACTTGAGAACCACTGGGTCACCACCCCAATGACCGCATTTATTCCCTGAAAGGTACAGCTTTTTTCCTGAGAGTGTAAGATGATTATATCTTGGAATTGCTGAATTAACTAATGGAAAGTATTAAACATTTCCTGAGTCTCTTAAAGAACCTGGAAAAACAGTTTTCCATATCTAACCTCATTCCACTCTTTGGCATCCCACATTGGTGGGCAATCAAAACGATTACAAGCCTGTACAGAGGAGGGCTTGGCCAGCTGACACTTTTCATCTTTGACCTTCTCTGTGTGGTTGCTGTGCGCTTTTCCTTTCAGCACACAAGTAACAGCACGCGTCTGAAGACCAACCCCACATGTTGCTGAGCAGGAGCTCCAAGCCTCTACCTCCCACCTGGAGAGACACAAATTAATTAAATTAACATGTTAAAATCCATATTCTTTCCATGTAGCAGTTGGCATAGCGTAGTGTTTAACACTGCTTCTGCCTATGTAGCAGACCAGGCCAGAGCAGTCCCAAGCCAGGTAAGCACACTATACTATATAGTCCTTGGGCAAGAATCCTAACACTACATTTGCCTACCTCTGTTACATGATTAAATTGTAAGTTACTATGGAAACGAGTGTCTGCCAAGTGCATAAATAAAAAATGTTCAGTATCTCCATGGAAAAGAATGAATAATAAGTTATTATTGAGCTATATGTATGAGGAATGGACCTGTTGAAGGGTCTGAGATTGTTAAGACATTCATCAATTACATAAAAATAAAGGTACTTAAAAAGTTCCATGGAGCAATTTCCTAAAAATCTATAAATTCTTTACAAAAATTGTAAAAATGAGATGTCCAAGTGTGAAGTTCAAAAACTGTCCACATAATATAAGGATTCCATGTCATTTTTTAGAACCATATATCTAAGCCAAGAACCATTTAGAAACCTTAATTTTTTAAGAGTATAGCTGTTCATAAAGTGAGTAACAGTTTAAATAAAAATAAATGTATTTTCACACAAAGTCGAGACATAGAGAAAACACTACCACAGCTCATCAAACCACGAGAATGAGGTTTCCAGGGACATGATCAAATAGCCACATGGTCACAACACTGTGGATATTACAATCCCATTGGTGCCTTTGACCCAAGGGTCAGCCCTTCAACTCTGATTGTGGCAGCAGCTGAAGCTGGAGTGGGCCAGCATCTCCAACCTTCCAGGACCACCAGCGGTTAGCCCGAGCTCAGCTAGAGACTCCCGCTGCCTGGCAGCCAGTCTGGGTCTCTCCCAATGATATGACAGTTCAGGCTAGAACAGAAAGCTTCAGATTCGCCTTACAAGGGAAGCAACCCAAAAAATGGAGGGATTTTGAGGCCCAGAGAAGGACTGAGCAGGGGCCAAGGGAAACAAGCAGAACACAAAGTTTGTTGTGCTTGAAAACAAACGTAACACTTGGAAAAACAGGCTGGAGAAAGGCAGAATGCCTCTGGGTTTTTACGTCCATGGCGAGAGGTGTGGAACACCAGCACAGCGGGGTACGTGGTGGGTCTCCGTGTGTGTGTGGGGGAGAGGGGTTGTTGATTTTCCAGCCATAGGCCACCGCAATCGCTACTTTACATTCTGCAAATGGTTTGGATATCTTAACATAATTTATATTTTAATTACACACACACACACACACACACACACACACACACACATATATTACACATATAATCAACACTTAAAGTAGCGTCTCATTATCTGTTATCTATGGCTCAGCATGACATTTATTCTAGATCTTAGTAATACACAGATCTCAGTAATAAACATATGCAATATGCATTCTCTCTCCCTTCTCACTTTTCTTCATCTTCTGAACTTGCCATTTGGAAATGCAGAATGTGTTGCTAGATTGAGTGGTGGACTCAGAACACTTGTCTGACAGATGAGCCTCTGAAACCAAGACTTCTCTCTTCCTTGCGCTCATAATTGTGTGGAGGATGAACGGCCCTGAGCAGCCTTTTTAGCGCAGTGAAACTCTACACTGATAGTGTCTGTCCTAGACTACACTGCTACAGCAGGGGGGCAGCGGCCTTCATTTCCTGGCCTTGGAGGGGAGCTCCATTTGTTTCCACAGTGTTAGCAAGAGAGTGGTCTTTAGCCATGCACTCCCAACAATATTAGCACAGGATTCTCGTATCTACCAACATTTACAACCAAGAAACCAACCTTTTCTATCTATAAACTCTAGAGTCTCATTGGCTGGGCCACATAACTTTAAATCTGTAGTAATCACTGAATAATTCAAAATAGATAATGGATAATAAGCTTACGCTAGTAAACCACATAAGCCTTAAGTTAGAGGGCTATCCCCTTAAAATGTGAAGCATACAACATCCTAAAGTTTATTATTCAGTGAGTAAATGGATGACAATGCAAATTTGCTGAGTCATTCTTTGGTTATAGTAGTATGTTAGAAAGGTTTGGACCTGCTGGACTTTTAAAAGCTTATCTGAGACCAGTTAATTATGACATAAACACTGAGATTATTGGTAGATAATAATGAATCAAACTTCTATCCTAATTACAGCAATTGAATACTTCCTAACTGCTATAGGTCCTTACCGGGGTGGACAGGGGTCCGTGTTGCAGGCCTTTATGAGCTGAGGAGGTCGTTGTGCGCTCACACACTCACTTTCATCTGTAGCTTCTCTGGTCTGCTTGTTCAGACAGATTACCACTGCCTCCTTCATCCCTGCGGAGCAAATTTTAAAATCAAGTTCAGATTGAAGCTTTCAGTCATAGCACACACCATTAACTTAAAGACAACTTAGAAAGGATTCCTGAACATACACATCACACTGCCACTTTTACAGTCAACACTGCACTGCTTCGATTCATAGAGAGTACAGTTTCTTGTACAAGGTGAACGGAACAACATACTTGTGGGAAGTCTCATTTTACACTGATAAGAATCTGATGGGGAAAGAAGTGTGGGAATGCAATTCATTTACAAGAGAATAAGGAAAATAAAGGAGAATCTGGCTTTGAATTGTAGTGAGTACTTCTAAATCAAATTCTAAGAGTAAAAAGTAAGCTTTCCTCTCTTAGAAATGAAACTATTTACAGGCACAAATATTCAATTTTATTAATACCCAGGTAAAGTACAAAACTTCCAAAATTATACTGAGTATCACATAAGCACTAAACTAGAAAAACTACTTAAGTTTTACTTATTTAAGTAATTACTTAACCTTTCCACCCATGATGGAAAGTACAGACACAGAAATTGTGAAATAAGAGGTTTTGTCCATTCAGGCATCTTAGTATTACATTAATTCATTATGTATCACTCCTAGTTGTTGCATAAATCAATACGCACCACATAGCTTAAGAAATGCAAATGCTTCATCTGTAAATGATTTTTTTTCTCATTATTCCCACACACACAATTCCTTAGGAGCTCACCAATCACTATGCCATAAACAAATAAGGTCTTTGGGAAGAGATGCACTGAGCTGGACACTGATTCCTCAGTGAAAGCCTAACCTTATGGCCCTAAACACCCATATTGTAAGCTCCAGATTTAAAATCACGCTAAGCAAAAGTAAAGTAAAACCAGGTCTCTTGATAAGGATATTACGCAGACAAGAGGGTGATAATGTGTTAAATACAAGGTTAGCTGAGAGAGAAGGAGGCTGTTATTAAGGGAGGAGGTCATAAATTTATACAGTGAGGGTGTTAAGAGAGATATGGAAACAGGGAAGGAAAGGCCTGACTTTTACAGGACCCAAGATAACAGCAATATATCTCTATGTGTCAGAAAAGGAAGACAAAGCACCACAGGGTGCGTTCTCTTCTCAAGTGCTGAGCTGTTAAGGCAGCTGCAGATGTGGATGAGTGTGTGCAATGGTGGAGTCAAGACTGAGCAAGTAAATTAGTGTATGTCCATTATGGCTGATATCATTAATTGATTAAACTCGATTACACAATTAAAAATAAAACAGGGTCTCAAATCTATATGCTGGGTGAATCGATCAGTGATTAGTTGACAGTTTGCACAACAATAATTTAAATTTCCGTACTGCTCTCTCTTACTGTAAATAAATTTGGTATTACTGAATTATTTGTTATAATATAACTCACTTATATGTAATAGGTACGTTACTTAATGTCAGGATAAGTCAGAATTTTATAGTCATGAAAGTGAAGAGAGTGACAATTTGTTAGATCATTATTAATTTATAAACAGTAGTAATAATAATGAGTAATCGATTATTATTAAAATAGTAAATGAAAATTATTGCTATGCAAAGTAGCATCTTTTTAGTGCAATATGTTCTCATATTGTAGAACCTGAGCTACCTGAACTTTATGATCCACCAGCGGGCAGCATAGACCCCGTGTCTTACGTAATGTTCAGAGTTTCTTTCTGTGTAATTCAGAGAAGGAAACATAAGACTACTACGAAAGACTACTGCAGCTTTCTAAAAGCTATTGCTCACTGAACGAGAAGGCCCATGCAGTACATGCAGTATGTGTAGTATAAAGCGCAACAACAGCACATAGGAACAGTCGCAGGGAATTTATTACATTTAGTATTAGCTAATAAACTCTTCAAAAGGTATAAAGCTATAAACTAAAGGTCTGCATTTCTCCAAGACCCACCACAATATCTTGCAGTGTGGGGCTAATTTTCATTGTGAACTGTTGGAGCTGGCAGTTAACCAGCACCATGCAGGACAACCTGTGTAGACAGATCCCGGAAATTAATGAATAGCCAAAACTAAATGATAGCTAGCACTTAATAATTGGCATGTCAAAAAAAATCTAATAGCAGTGTAAAAATAAAAAAATAAAAAACGAGAAATATAAATATAAAAAATAATATACTCATTCTGGGGAGAAACTCATTCTTAAGAGATTCTAAAGTAGTTCTAAATAGAACTACAAGCTGCAAATTGCTCTCTCGTAGGCTACAGAAACGGCTGAAGCTTTACACAGTCAGGTGGCCACAGCTGTTAAATGAACTCTTAATAAAGCTGAATACGCAAGAATAAAGCAGACTAAAGGTAAGTCTGACCTACGGTAGTTATTTTCAGTTGTGACTAGCACAGATGGAAATGAGTTATAAAGGTCCACAGGCAGCGGAACAAGTCGTTTTGGTTACAGCAGGAGCAGCACAAACAGTGCATTTTCTGCAGGAGTGGGATGAAATCTTTCAGTAGTAGGTGGGAGCAGGACTTAAAGAACTAGTCCCACACAGACCTCTACCAAAAACCGAAATAGTTAAAGAACTGGTCCCACACAGACCTCTACCAAAAACCGAAATAGTTAAAGAACTGGTCCCACACAGACCTCTACCAAACACCAAAATATTAACATTATCTAAGTGAAAAAAAGATGACTTGCATTTATTTGTTCATCTTAAAGACTTTTGATTGTTTTTAAAGCAAATCTCAAGCCATGTGTCACCTTCTATGGATTTGTGGTCTTGGTTTATTATAGTAAGATGGTGAGGGGTGTCACTGTGTGCAGCACATTTTTTGACTAATGCCATATAAATTCTAATATCAACATCAACTGAAAAGACTTTCCATAAAATAATCAACTGTGACAGTCTGAACACCCCTGGTCTGCAAATGTTAGTGCACACTTTCTATTTAATTACAAGCTGGAAAAAAACATCAGGGATAAAACGGGCGTTTTATTTATGTATTGCATTATTTTTGTTAAATTGGGTAAATAAACAGTACGTGTCCATTAAAATGTGCAGAAATGTGTTGGCTGTAGAGGATGTTAACTTATTTCCGCTTAAAAATCAGCAAAACGTAATTTGACCAGGGGTGCTCAAACTTTTGCATACAACTGTACTTAAAGGTGCACAGACATAGAGACAATGATCAATGCTTTCGTAAATAAACATGACACATACACACATACACAGTAAGGAGAGTTCATTAGCAGTGCACAGAAAATGACTCATTGAGCCCCAATCTAAACAGCCTCTGATTACACTCAATGAGCCAAATTAACATCAAAACAAGCACATTTCTGTCGCAGTACATTACTCTACTGACTACTCTAATGACTCATGAACCTCTGATGCTGTCAGTTGTGTCAGAGTCAATAATGAAGCTGAAAACTGGTGTCTCCCACATCAAAAGGCCTGTTAGTGTGATACTACACAGGACTCCAGACCAGCAGGGCGAATGTCTGCATGGAAAACAGACCTTTTAATCAGAAAGAACAGTGTCAGAGAGCTACTCACTTTAACAACACCACAAAATGAGTGTTTCAGGGTGTAGGACTAGAGTTGTTGTATTCCTTTTTTTTTTTTGGTTGTTTTGACTAAGTACTCCAGCACGTTTGCTATTGAACGAAGTTAAAGTGGAACTCCACGGTTTTTTCAACCGAATAATCCCATCTTTAAGATGAAAACATTCAGAGTAGCTTGAAATGAATTTTAGAGAAACTTAAAGTGTCAGAATCTTGGTGACAGGAACCAGATGTCTGAATAGTTTAATGCCACTAAAAGCTACTTGACAGAAAGTTATAACATGAGACACTTACAAATATGTTGCCTCATGCCTCAGGCTCATTTTATGGTAGTTTTTAAAATAAGATTTTGGCCTAAAACATATTTTTAAAGTTGCATTCATGGTGGATGTACATGCAGGGAACTACAAGGCAAAATATAAAGAAAACAAACTGTTGCTATCAAAATAAATAAATGAATGAATGAATAAAAATAACAAAAAGCCCTTACTTTTTGTTGATTTTTATTTTTTTTATCATTTGAACAAGGCAGGTGCCTTTTACGTTGTCCAAAAATGTTTTCTCCTGTAAAGTTACTGTATCTCCTCTAAAGCTTTTCCCGGAGAGACGTATTTCTCTGGACAACAAAAATATGTTTTTTTTTTTTAAATATGTTTACCACTATTTTACTGTTTAAATTCAGAAGACATGTGTAGGTTCCCTGATCATTTTGGATAGCAAATAAAATGCCCACATTTGTGCATGTATTTTAGAAATAAATTCCCCTTGTGTAGATTACCCCTTGTGTAACTATCATCATGGTTATGTATGGTCATATCTACTGAACTGTATAGAAACAATAGGTACTTTTAGAACTTTTATGAGTTTGTTGGTCAGTTTTGAGTTGTTGCTTCATTATGTAATGCCAGAGTTAACAAAAGGCCTGGAGCTGATTCTAGATTTGGTATTTGTATTTGGAATTTGAAGCTGTTGTATGTCAAATCTAACTGTTTTGTACACTGCTGAGCATGGCAATAACAAACTATTTGGCAGCCCAGGGGCGATTACAGTTATGGTGGAAAAAACTTTCGGTCCTGAAGAAAAACAGCTTAACAGATCAAGAACACCAAGGATGTAGACACAGGCTAGGAAGAAAGGATACGCTGGCATGCCTTAAATGGATTGAGTATATAATCCAAAGCCTCATAAACAGAAAGGCCAGCTTGTTCAGACAGAGTTCTAATAATGTGACTGTTGTCAGCAGCAGCAGGATGAATCCTGAATTGTATAGAAACATCTTAACAGCTGAGATCCAACTGAGTGCTTCAAAACTGCTTGATCTTGGTGCTGCTAAAGCAAGAGTTTTTCAGGGGCCAGAAACTGAAATGTTCTTGACTGGAAAAGTCAGTCGCTCAACCCCAGTGAACACATATTTTACTGACTGAAGACCAAAAGCCAATCAGTTGTTAAAATGTAAACAGAGTAATTTTGTGTTGTTTGATGTGTTCTATTCTGGAGAAACACATCAAGTCTGAATTGTTCACAGTAGTAGTGATAGGAACCAGATGTCAGAGAGTTCAGATCCTCTAAAAGTTTTTATGGTTAAGGATTGGCTGCTTGTGGCCTGAGACAATGCTTTACGATAGTTTTAAGATCAAATTTTAGTTCACAACATTTTTGTAAGGCAAAATAGGATGCAGAGAATATTTTTCAGACCCACCACTGGTTTACCATTGTCCACTTTCATATAAAAACTCAGAAGATGTGTAGATTTACTGGCTATTATGGATAGTAAGTAAAATAGCTATATTTGTGTTGCATACATGGTGAACCATCTCACATCAAACCACTGACTTTGTTCACAACTGAGCCATTGATTTACTCAGAAATGTTAAAAAACCAGTGGAATTCCCCTTTAAAAAGCACCAGGGCTATGTGACCTAATATATATTTAGATTATGTTAATTTTCCATTTACTTTTGGCATCACAACGGCAACTATTTTGTGCTGTGTTTAATAGTCTAGAATTAATGCTGACACTCTCCACTTAACTGATTCCACTAATAACAGTTTAACAGCCTTCCAGAAGCTGCTGTAGTCAAGAGTTTTGAATAGAACCAAAGAAATCACTCACCTCCACCACACGTCTCAGAGCACTCAGTGAAACCCTCATACTCCCAGTCATGTAGCTCCTCCCTCTCTAGAACTACGCTCCTAACTCTCTCGCTCTCCTGCTCAGTTCTCACTCCAGGGCAGGGAGAACGGTAACAGGGCTGACTCTCTGCAGGTTTTTGCGCCTCACACTCATCGTCTGGAAGGTCAGCCACTGTCTGAGAGAAGGACAGCAACACCTGACATTTCACTGTGCGCCTCTGTGTTCCAGCACCACATGTCCTGCTGCAGGGCCCCCATGCTCCTCGGATAAACCTGGAAAACAAATGTATGTGTAGACACACACAGGGTTGTTTTCACACATTGTAAGCAAAACCTACATGCATTACATCATCGTTGTCGGAACAAAGTTGTGTTTCTCCTAAATGGTAACTTCGAAGGAGAACGGGAAAACATTCTAAACTTTGATGTACAGTGCAAGTCAGAGACCACTACTCATGTTTTTGAAAATTTCTGTAGGAATATTTGTCCACACTTCCAAATTTCAATCTTAGAGGCTGGTTGTATTTTCTCATGATCCAAGGAATTCCAAACACATTCTGTGATGTTGAGGTCTGGACCACTGAGGGTGGTCAGTCAGTTAATTTGAGAAGTTGATTTGCCAAGTGTCTTCTTTTTGTCTGTTTTCTTTTTCAGGAACAGCTTCTTGGCAGCTACACATCCTTTCAGACTCATAATGCTGAGTTGCTTTCTCACAGCGGAAGGATGGACAGAAACACCGGTGGATTTCTTCAGATCTTAATCAAGAGTGGGGCTTGATTTTCTTCTCTCTCTCAAAGATGACAGCTTAAGTACTGTTTATCTGATGATGACAGTCCAGATGGTCTACCCGGTCTTGCATAGTTGTTAGGTGTCATAGTTTCTTGACATCTTGCAATCATTTTTTAACAGTTTTCAAAACTCTTGTTTTTTGACTTTCCCCTTCCATATGCAAGTGGATAATTGTATATCTAATGAAAAGTGTATAACTTGTACTTCATGGATGGTTTGTTTGGAAATTAAATAAATGATTGACATTTGAATAACATAGAATGTACTGCACTGTACTGTAGAATGTTGTATGTCTAATCCTAAACTGAACCTTAATCTAAACCTCAAAAAAAAAATGTTCTTGCATTCTCAGGTCTAAAAAATTGTATTTATTTATTTTTTTTCTTTTAAAGAATCATCAGAGGATTTTCTCAGATTTTCCTACAAAGTCAAGATATTTTTGCTCGCAATAATGCAACCCTCACACACACTGATCTATATGAAATCATAATACAAATTGGCACTAATAAAAGCACCTCTTTGAAAAGCTGTGTCGCTTCTGGCACTAGCTTCATCTTCACACATTTTAGTCATTTGCAGCTAAGTTCATAAAGAGCGCAAGTATTTCTGAAATCCAGCCTTTCCTGCAGTTCATTCAACAGCTGTGAGACATTAAGGCCCAATGCACTTGAATAAATTGCTTTGATGCCTCCTTCCTCATAGTTAACAATGAAGTGAGCAGGAGTGACCTGATGGTATGAAAAGCAAGCTTTACCTACTTTCAACCTGAGAAGAACTGCCACACACTCATGAAATGAGCTTAAGAGGAGTAATTCAAAGAAAAGAGGGCTAATCTGTTCTGTAACTATCTTTCAAGTTAAAGATAACAGCTAAAAATAATGTCCTTTAATCCAAGCCTTGCTAACGACTAGAAGAGCTATGTGTCAAAAAGACAAATCCAGGCCATAAAGTGACCAGTAAATCAAGTCAGAGGGGAATTTTTGACAGCTTAAGTACAGCCCAAGGTGACATCATCTGCACTCCACCTATCAAACAATGAATGCAGTCCACTGTGTGGCAGTGAAGATGTGAATGGCAATAGTAGTATGTGAATGACGACCACATTGAGCATTGATTTCGTCAGCAGGAGCTTGGCCTGAGGTCCTCTATTCACTTTCACTGTATTGCAACATTGTACAGAAGCCCTGAAGGTTAAGGTGAAACCTCCTGACAACAAAACCAGCCTCAACTTTCTGCCTTTAAACACTCCACCCCTCCAGATTTTCCACATTGTTTAGAAGTAGTAAAGGGGAGCATGAAAAGAAAAAAAAAAACAAAACAGAAAATATATTTTTTTTCCTGAGCCAAACTACTGTAAATGTTGTCCAAACTTCAGTGAGCATCCAAATGTCTTATGTTATTTTAAACAGCCAGTAGTGAGTTAGCTCCTTATCTTGCCTATCAACAATTGACTTTTTTAGAGGGCAAAAATTTGAAAAAAAAAAAAAGCTGCAAAACATTTTTAAGCTAGTTTATTTACTAAGAGTTGCATACAGCAGAAAACAAACAGTGAAATCCAACTCAAGAATGTAGTTCTATATTTTAACCCTAGCTTTCAGAGCTGCCTTATCAATGTGCTATATCATTGTATATTTTACTTTATTTTCTCATCATTGTCTTTTCTGACACTATCTGTGCTTGCATATTAGTGTATAAATGGTTATTGGCTATATATTGTCTTCTAAAGTTTGCTGATTAGAGCATCTCTGAGAATTCCACAGTATTTGGAATTGCAATTGTTTCAGATGACAAAACTTCACTGGGGTTCATGTGTGATTTCCAGCTGTGCTATGTGCTAATGGTGTAGTGATTTTAATGCAATATGAAAAAAGCACATAAAAATTTAAATCTGTACTGCCAACATGCCAACGGCTCTCTTCAGCCTTCAATTAAGTTATATATTAATTCTAAATTAAATGGACAGGGCTTATGCTCTGCATGCATCCACACTCAAATGACTGGCTTTTTTTTCAAGCTGCTTATAAACTTCACAGCTGATGCTGGGATTTTGATTTTTGGAAAGACAAGTATTGAAAGTCTGGGTTGCTATATAACAGCTAAGTAGAATAAAGACAATTTAAATACCAAATATGAAATACCAAAAACTGAATCAAATGTTGATCAACAAAAATCATATAAAAACTGAAAATTTATTGAGGCTGTTGGGACAAAATGTAGTATTTTTTCCAAATGTAATTTATATACATCAACCATCCTTTACATTGTTTGATAATTTCATAATGAATAAACCAATAGAAATGGTTTAAAATTAAAATCTTTTTACATTAACTTCCACTGTGAATTAAGAACATTTTTCCTTCTTCTGAAAAAACTGGAGGTACAAGGTTTGTTCCAACAGGAGCAAAGTGTATCATTAAAACCTTACTATGTGCTATCCATGGAAAGGAGGCTTTCAGTAGATCACTGGCTTCATTCTTATTGATTAGAGGGACTGCATTGTCTCTTCCAGTGTACTGGTACAGTTGTTTAACAGGGGAAGGTCCTACTAACCTGAGAACTGGCTTAAACTCACCTGAGAAAACCAAAAGAAAAGGCTGAGATTTTTGAACAATTTTGTAATTGTTCTGTTGCTGACTCCCTTTGATGTCAACTAAAGCTCTTCCACATTAAAGTCTGAGAACCCTGTCTGGGTTTGTGTCCTGCAGGCCTTGAGTCACTGCATCCAAATAAGAATCAGTTCTGTGATATAAAAATACTGTGAGAGGATGATGAGAGCACTTTAACTGTCATCAGCTGCTTAAAGCATATGGCAGTGCCTTGCCATCTGTAGGAAATGTGTGATCCTGTGGAATTATAATAGGGTCAAGAGCTGGACTCCCTTACTGATGCTCTAGTCTATTTCTTTAAGTCACTGCTGTAGCACTAGCCATTGGCAGCATGCAAGTGTGATCGTGCCTCTGAGGCTGTGCTGCACATTTTTCTCTGGCTGAACTGTGAAACCACAGTATAAGCATGCTTCCCCTCTTCATGATCCGACACAATAAGAAACCAATAACTAGGCTCGGCTGGCCCTAAACAAGCACCCAAGCAGGCTTTTTACGACACCACCACAGATGCAGCCAAAGCTTTGGCTAATGCATCAACATCGAAACAACATATTGATGACTCCCCTTTTAGCAGAAATATATCATGACTTGCATTCCAGCCCTTAGACATGGCTTTATTTGTCATTTCTCTGTATACCCACTTCCAGCAGCCATGATTCATACATTGATACATGTGAGAATCATTTTCTCTTTGATTTCTTTTAAGCGTCAAAGTCATGGCAACGCCAAGACCTGTTGTTTGGTCACAGGCGTGGTAGTGCATGGTCAAACCTCTAAACTGGGGCAGTATGTTTTCTCCTTGATCTTTGCAAGTAATTGCTACAGTGGTTTTGAATGCATCTGAAGAAACAGCAGGCTTAAATCTTGGCAGTGAAGGTGCAATAAGTCTAACACAGGAATTTCCTTCTCGTTTCTCTCGCATCCGTATGCCTGCGCCCATATGGCAGGCAGATATTGTTGTTGGCTTCTGGACGACAGCATATTATACGCTTTTATTTATGCGCTTTTTGGGAAGACATGCCTTTTGCAAAGAACAAAATCATATGCTTTGGCATTAGTCAGCTCTCTCACACTGCAATTCTCTCCAAAACACTGAAAGCAGTAGGCTAGCAATGCTAAAATATATGGAGTATGGTGTAGCACAGTTACCACAAACAATACGTAATGCGAAGTGTTATAAGCTAACACACAGGCAAAAACAATGGCTCCATCCATTTAAAATGTCAATATTTAAAAAACTAATTCCAGTCTTTGAGGGCTGCCCCCAGCAGTGTTTGCTGCTCAGATTCACTTGATTCAACTCATTAGTTAACACCTTAAACTTTAACCTTAATTTCAGGCTTAGGCTTAAAGGGCCCCTTGGAAAACTGGATTTCCTTCCTTTTTTGTGTTTACTATAGTATATAAACATGAGTAAAACCTCAAAACATTCCATTAAAATACCATCTCCAATCCATACAGTCCATATATGGAAATGAAGCTGTAAAACAGCCCATTTTGTGTTTTTGTGATTACATAAAAACCAGCAAATTTAATCTCATCCACACCAGTTCAGCCTACAACAGTTTAGCTCCGCCCATTCCACGCTGAAGTTATTTGAGTTATGTTAGGTGAGTGTTTCCGACCGGACGTTTTTTTTAATAGGGCATAATACAAGCCAATTGGAACAGAGCTCATTTACAAACATTTACAGTGCATTTCAGTCTTAAAGACACAGTAACAAAAGACTGTTAAATGTAGAATAAAAGCCTTTAATAGGCCTCAGTAATTTTTTTCACAGAAGAAAATCATTTAGGAATTTTATCTTATTTTGCAAGTTAGAAAATCCTATACTACTCAAATCAACATAGATAATTAATCATTATATCTGTTACCAAAATACCTGTTAAAACAAAAATCACTTTTCTGTTGTAAACAAGCAACCACTGAAAAAAAAAGGAAATTGAGACAAACTGGAAGTTTTATCAACTTCAGTCAAAGATCAAAAATCAAGAATACTGTGGATGCACCATCCTCCTCACTGTTGAATGTTAAATGTTAATGTTTTAGCTTTCATTTGCCAACACCAAGCTGAAGCAGCCTGCTTGCCTGTGCTTTGTGCTTTTGCTCCACAGGCTTGTTTTGGTGTCTTTGTTACTCACTACCATCACTACAATACTTTGCCTGTGGAATTTACATGAATACTATGAATAAATGTAACACTACTATGCTACTTAAAGATTTGTTACCTGTAACAGCAGCCTAAGAACTATAACATTCTATTTTCAGCAAGGAAAGGTATATAAATGTAGGGTTCTGTAATCGCTACTGTCCATCAAGATAAGATTTTCACCCATTTGCATTACCAAAGCCAATTTTATCTTAATTTAAGAAACATTTTTTATCTCAAGTAAGACATGCCCACAACTGAAATGCAAACGTAATCAAAATAACATAAAAACTGTTATTTTGTTGGATAGTTAGACAGCTACTACTGTAAAAAACAAACAACCCCCCCCCCAAAAAAACTAAACAACTAAAGTGTAATGAACTGTAAGTTTGAAAAATTAAGAATTATGACAGCATTTCCTGCTTTTTAATACTGCTCCACAGTTTCCATTTCCCAAAACTTTAACTAAAAACTTTAACTCTAACGGGGGAAATATGTCAGCGGTAACATTCTCTTTCCAATTGAGCAGCTAGTGGTACAAATATATGGTTAAAACAGATGTCAGGACACCATTGGAGGACAGTATTTAGGAAATTTTGTCTAGTCAGACACTAGATGCTTCTAGATGCTCTAGGTGTGTAATACTCTGTTGTTATCTGGAGTTGGATAAGACAATGAAGTTAGGAACTGTAATTCTGTAATAGCTTCTGTCCTAAAATCAATCCTAAGTGAAGTTGTCTTGGTGATATACAAGATTTTAGAGTTAGGATGATATTGTAACAGGACTCCATGGAGTTTAAGGGGAATTTAAACACCAAAGTCTGACGAGATCGGGTCCTCCAGGACAGGGATTGATAACCCCTAATTAATGAAACTAATGACTCATGTAAATCATAAGCAAACAAATAATCATTTGGAATTTATAACTAATTTTATTAGCCTGAACTGACACATAACTGATGTACACCTTCAAGGCTAAGTGAAATCGGGCATTAAAAAGCTCTTAGAATGCAGCGCCAATGTTTTCTTATGGTTTAAAGAATGTCCTTAAGTCACAGTGGTTAGTACATCACTGATCCCTCTCTTTGAAACAAACTGAACTTCTTTAATCTTTGTAAGAGCTAAATAAATCATTCTTTACTTCAAAATGTCATGAAGTCATACAAAAATAATGGTCACCATCCAATTCTACCATGTCTGCCAAACTCTACAATTCCTGTGGTTTTCACCTTAAACAATGTACATTACCAGCAGCAGATACCTCAGCTTCAGGTCTCAGTGCTATTCTCGATTGATCTCGAAGACGGCTTAGGCTGTGCACTCATCCCTCTATCCCCCAACTCAATGTTAAATCTTAAAAACGGATATTTAGTACTGTAAATCTCCACATTTGTGTAGTGCGTCTGCAGACGCTGTTGTTGGGCTCCATTCCTCTTCATAAATCATCACCTGACCCAAAAAGCCTGTGATGGTTTCAACAGAACATCTGCTCACAAAAAGCTACGAGCTACCCCTACTCACTCTCTTCTTTCATTTCACACTGCTTCAACCAATCACATCATTTAAGGATCAGCCAGCTCAGGGAGACCCTTTGTGAGCGCAGATTTTCCATGTGAAGGCTGGAGAGTATTCATAAGATTTTTTTCCCTTTAAATCTGCACTAAGGAAATAACGTACACCTCTTTCGCTGATGTCAGATTCTTTTAAGGCGATCTTTAAGTCATGCGAAAGAAACTATGACCTGAAAACTGTCTTATTCTCCTTTAATTCAGTGAAAATCCAAAGCAACTACTGTAGGACCCAAAAACCTCCAGGTCTACAGCCTTACTGTTATTTTAGAGCTAGAAGCACTTACGTTGGCTCCTCAGACACAGCAGTATCTTCCTCCAGTTCTATGGCTTGCTTGAACCATGGTGGCTTTGCTTCAACAGGGAGCTTCTCTAAGAGAGGGAGAAACAAAAACACAATATTTGTGTATTAAGGCGTATTATAAGTAGGGCTGTCACTATTGTTTATATGATTATATTAATAATTACTGATAAATCTTTGGATTTAATTTTACAAAAGATCAACTGGAACAATGCTAAATATAGTTTGTTAGTAATAGTTATAGTTTTAGGCACCTGGGAACATTATTTATTTTTAATATAACTAATATAATATAATATAACTATTTAATTAGGCAATAAGTATTTTGTTTAAATGTAGTCATTTACATTTCAATTACGGCATTTGGCAGACGCGCTTATCCAGAGCGACTTATAATCTGATGATTTTACACAGGTAGGCAAAGACAGTGTTAGGAGTCTTGCCCAAGGACTCTTATTGGTATAGTGTAGGGTGCTTACCCAGGCGGGGATTGAACCCCAGCCTACAGCATAGAAGCACGACGTGTTACCCACTACACTAACCAACCACCATTATTTAGTCAATTTATGTTTGTTGATATGTTCCCTTAGCTATTATCAAACCCCTCATATATAAACCCAGTATATTGTATCATTAACATAATCTTTTAACCTAACTAACCCTGAAAAACAGCCCCAGACCATTTTCCCTCTTCCACCAAACTTTACTGTTGGCACTATGCACTTCAGTAGGTGGCGTTTTTCTTGCATTTACCAAATTCAGATGTATTTATCTGATTGCCAGATAATGAAATGTGATTCATCACTCCAAAAAACACATTTTAAACACAGTCCAGAGGCGTCGTGCTTTACACCACGCCAGTCGACACTTAGCACTGCACATAGAGAGGGGGTAGGTGAACACAATGCCATTAGATACAGTACACTGCAATTTCAACTTTTTTAGTATTCCAAGTTTATGATTTTAACAATGTAACCATTTAATACCTATCCTAAAAAGTGACTTCAAAATATTTATACATTAATGATAGTTATGCACATGCTTTATTTCAAGCCTGAATGATTGTGTCCAATTGCAGTGTATTTGTATACTCCCACTGTACGCATTGCAAATTTACGGCACATAGTTACAAAATTACAAAGTACCCCCTGATTTATTTTTGAATTTTTTTTAGATTTCTATTAATTATGCCATTTCTGTTAGACAAATCATGATGTTTTATCATCATTAATGCAGTAAAGGGTTAATAGGGCAAGTCAAATGATTTGAATGGTCATTTAAATAAAATAGCATCACATATCAGCTGCTGGGTAAGTACAAGTAAGTCACATTAAGTGCCTACCTAAGGGTTTGTAACAGGGAACAGGAACCAGGCACTCTTCCTTTATATGTGGCTTTGTGGTGGGATTGCAGCCTCCAGCATGCAGGCCTCTGTGATCGATGCACAGGACCACTCTGTAGCGAAGGCCTTGTCCACAAGTCACTGTGCACTAGATAGAAGATACTTCTATGACATATACAGCAAACAAATTAACAAATCAGCTAAATAGGCTAACAGAGCAAGCTTCATTAACAAACAGCTACTGCTAAAAAAGCTAACAGCTTGCTTCTCATTCTCCTGAAGCAGTGGGACCAAAATAATGATTTTATGACTGAATGACTGTTTACCCTGTTACTTCAGTAGAAACACAGCCTGCATGCTTAGCTGTAGCTGTTGACTGGATTTAGCCTGTTTTTTTTTTGCCATCAAGACCATTTTTTAAAACTCTGGCTGCTTTGGCTGAATTTAGTCCATATCCATTGTTTGTAGTAAGTTGAGATTCATTGTTTAAAATTTTGTGAAAGTGATAATCAAAAAACATTTTAAAAATTCAGTCAACTAGTATTAAAAGGAGGATCCCATCATTTTTTAAAATTTATGCACAGTTAAATCATTAAGATGCAAACAAAGCCATACGGTGTTTCAATGTGAAATTTATCATTTTAATGACTCCTACAGCTACCGAGGCTTGATGCCTTAGGCATTGTTTTATGTTTATGATGGTTTTAAGAACTAAAATGTATTTTAAAACTTATTCAGGTATATGGAGGTACATAGTTTGTACCATCATCAACATTCCATATAACATATTTGGATCTGGGATGGAAAAATGCCCCTAAAAATTTAAAGAGAAAAATTTACTTCCCAAACTTTGTACCATATAGTGATTCAAATGACCTAGTAAATCATATAAATCTTCTGTTTGATGCTTAAGACATTTAAATATTTATTGCCATGGATGGTGGTTTTGTGAAGATAACCCAATTGCATTATATTGAAATATTGAAAAATGAACAGAAGTCTTCAAGTCTGACTCTATAGGCATGTCAAATTATTCTCCTAAATTTCATATTTTAGAGAAGATTTTGCATCCTATTCGGAACATAATGAGTGACATAAGCACAAGGTGCATGCATACCCATCTGCAAAATTAGTAAGAATAGCCTGATTCTTTACTGACAATGCCTCTCTGGAAGCATTTCAGTCCCACGTCAAAAGAAAAGGAAGAAGACAAAAAACGCTGGCTGCCTATAAAGAGCTTTTTCAGTTTGTTCTGCCAATACAAGCATTTAACAGAGGTTTAGAGAGAGGAATGCTGAAGGTAAACAAAGCCCCAGGTTTTCATATTTTTCATAAGGCCACAAATGTGGATTCATTGGTTCTTAGTTACACTTTTCAAAAAAGAAAAAGACTTTCTTTTAGAAATTACAATTCACAGGAGACACTACTTTGGGGATAATCAGATGGAAAGAACCAGAGCTGAGCTTCTTCTTCAGAAGTAAGACACTGAACCTAAACACCTTTTTTTCACAACTGCCCTTTTTTGTGTAGATTGGCCTTTGGGTGATATAGGATTACAACTGCTTTTTATTTGTTTCTGTTTCAGTTTTATGTGTTCTGGAAGTTGTAGTGTTGTCAAAGATGAGAACCCTATCCTGCTACCGGTAATAATATGGGAGTGTAAAGTTTAGTGTCTATTTGTTTTAGTGGAAGCTTTGAGCCCACCATGCCAGGAATGCCACTTGCGGTGAGGTGAGCTGTTGGAGAAGTCATGCAGCGCTATTCATTCCAGACCCTGAGAAGATTAATTGGCATGTTTTTTTCACCTCCTTTCACTAATTAACACATCGTTAGCAGTGGAAAACTGTGTGGGATCAGAGATAACAGAGATTAATGAGCTACTCACTGATGCATGATTGCGGGTTAAGTGCTAACAGTGAAGAACAAAAAAAACGGGGCACAAAGACATTTCTGGTACAAAGATCTGAGCAGGACTCCTGAGATGCTTCTGAGGCCCAGAACAATTATAAGCATTTAACGGTCAATAGTACAATGCCCAAGGGTGAGCATTTAAGTTCTAGGTATACATAGGCTCCAAATTAGGATGACTGCTTATATCGAAGACAAAATGCTAAGGCTTGGGCTTATGCCAGCTCCGTAAAACAACTCCTTGGATATGCTAACTTCTCAGCTTACTGCAAAGAAGAGTGGAGACACAGTACCTCAGGGTTGGACTCCTTACACAGCCATTTGACATGTTGCAAAATAGCTCAGGTATAATTGTGTTAATTGCTTTTAATGGGAGTTCACCACAAGTTCAACTAGGAGACCTACCATTAAATGGGAGCTTGCCATCTAGTTTCTTTCAAATGATTATCCAACAAAAACACTGTTTCTAAGAGCAGCCCTTCTGAAACTGAGAAAAAGCTATATATCTGATAAGTACATAAGGACAAAGAAAGTCCTTATAAATACGAATAAAATGAAGTCTTGCCTAGAATAACAAACTCACTGAGAGCTTTGAATTATCAAAAAAGATGCTTGGTGTGCAAGTTATTTTCAAAGTAATTATTAAAAAAAAAAGCATTGAACAAAATGAGTCACAATTACCGGTGACCACTCCTGTGCAAGCCATGTTGGGCAGTCAAATGTATTACATGGCTGTACGATGGATGTCTTGGATGCATACAGACATTTCCACTCATCTGTAGGAGTGATGTTTCCCTGCATGTCTTCTTCCACACAGGAAACAGAGCGGCTCTGGACTCCTCCACCGCAGGACATGGAACAGGCCGTCCACGGGCTACTCTCCCACCTGGCGATATTGATTTAGACGTGAAAGTGCTTCTTTATTTCAGGTTGAAAACAATGTTTCTGATGTTAGTAACAAACAGCACACATTTATCAAAACAGACCAATCCATGCTCCATCCACAAATGTGTTCTTTCATAGCTTCTGCTGCGAGGTTGGACAATCCCATTCCAGCTTGTGAGAAACTTCAGCGCACAACAGTTTTTTATTAAAATACTCAAATTTAGAATGTTATTCATTTTAAATGAAATTCACTTTGCCTTAGTTAGGATGAGTTCAGATAGAGCAAAAGCAGTTTTTGTCATGTAACCTCACGAAACTCCTGTGGCTGAATCTGAGATCCAGAGATTTCTGACTCTGTTTGAGCCAATCGCTGTCAATTGACCTGCCTTGCTCAGCTTTTGCCTCAATTTTAGAATATATGTGACATATACACTAAATGGACAAAAGTATTGTGAAACCTACACATTACACCTACAGGAGCTTTTATGACATCCCATTCTAAATCCATTGACATTAATATGGAGTTGGTCCCACATTTACAAAGCTGTAACAGCTTCCACTCTTCTGGGAAGCTTTCTATTTTTTTTGGAGTGATTGTGGAGTGTGTTTCAGGGACTTTTTGATCATTCGTCCAGGAGAGTATTTCTGAGGTCAAACACTGATATTGGACTCGGTGCGGGCCAGTCAAGTGCTTTTACACCAACACACCCAGCATTGACTTTGCCTTGTGCACTGGTGCTCAGTCATGCTGGAACAGAAAAGGGCCTGCCCCTAACCGTTCCCACAAAGTTGTAAGCAAAAATTGTCTGAAATGTGTTGGTATATTGAGGCATTAGGATTTCCCTTTACTGGAACTGCAGGGTCTAGGCCAACCCCTCAAAAACAAACTCATATCATTATCCCTCCTCAAGCAAACCTCACAGTTAGCACGATGTAGTCAGGTAGTCAATGTTCTCCTGGTATTCTTCAAACCCAGATTCGTCCATCAGACTGCCAGATACTGAAGTATGATTTGTCACTCCACAGAACACATTTTCACTGCTCCAGAGTCCAGTGGCAACATGCTTTATGCCACTCCATCTGATGCTTGCCATTGCACTTGGCGATGTAAGGCTTGCATGCAGCTGCTCAGCCATGGATACCTATGCCAAGAAGCTCCTGGCGCACAGTTTTTGCGCTGATGTTAATCTCATAGGAGGTTTTGAACTTTGCAGTTATTAAGTCAGCGGAGCTTTTAGGCACTATGTGCCTCAGCACTCGGTGACCCCGCTCTGTGTAACTTTACGTAGTCTGTCACTTCGTGGCTAAGTTGCTGTGGTTCCTAAATGCTTCCACTTTTCAATAAAACCACTCACAGTTGATTGTGGAATATCTAGGAGGAAAGAAATTTCGAAAACTGATTTGTTGTAATGGTGGTATCATATTACTACACTATGATCAAATTCAGTGAGCTCTTTACATCAAATCATTCTTTTACAAATGTTTGTATAGACTAACTACACCTGAATTCAACCTTTATCCATATAGTGAAGAAAATGCTGTCAGCAAGTGCCCCAGAGTAACTTCCAGTACTGTACAGTAGCTAGTGCAGCAGGTTATGACATCAACCCTATCAAAATGAGTATCTCACTGGGGATCGATTCCAAGAATTTATTAATGGCCTTTTAAACTGGTTTAAAACTGCCTCCAGAGAAGAACTGGGACTTTCTGTATGCATCTGTGTTTTCTGCACAAGGCTTCTTTTATTGTTGGACGCACTGTGATTTTTTTTTCCCGAATGAGTTTGTGAGCTCAGTTCACGTCAGTAAGCACTAACAAAACTTGCAATGTCAAAGCTGACTAACTTTCTGCTTAGCCTACAAATCCCATTTTTCCTTAAGAGCTCTGATAATAAGGCAAAATAAAACTATTCAAAAATTCTAAATGTCAGCTTCTTGTAGGGAGATCACAAGTTAGATCCCTGGTGATATCACAGTCACCCGTGTTTGGGAGATTAAGAGAGCATAACTTGTCTTGCTCTCACAGATGATGCTAGCCACAGATGTCGGTTTAGAATTAGCAGTTAGCATTCTCCTTAAAGCATGTTCAGCTGTCTGTGCCTTCATGTGACTCACATCCTTCATGTGACTCAAAGGAAGTGTGTGCTCATCTTGACCCTTTCTGCTAAGTAGCACTGTGTGTCATAGGACTAGATCAAGCTATTTGGAATTCAACTGAGGAGAAAATTGGGTAAAAACAAAGAACCAGGCAGCATACTCTAACTCAGATATTTTGACAAATGCAGAGCTGGATACTGCAATTTGTTATAAGGCTGAATATTGTGCAAAGCTTGTCCAATCTCGCAACAGTAGCTATTAAAGAAAGCATTTGTGAGCAGAGCATGGATTGGCCAATTGTGGTTATTCCTTGGGTATTAAAAGCATATAAAATAAGTATTCACAAGAAAAAGCCTAAGCTCTCCAACCAATTCTTTTCTCTCTGCTGCATATACTGAAAGGCACAGGCCCATTAACTTGCTTAAGCATCTGTACTGACTACCTCATGAGGACTGAAAGCCTTCACTGTCTCAGCCTGGCTCTGGGCCCATCCCGTGCTTCACTGGAATAGAATCTGAAACCGCTGGCTCTCTGCTATTGTGGAAGGGAGCTTGAAATGTTACTCGGCAAAGGCAGTCTCAGGTGGACTGGAAAGCTGGACGAGACTTGGCGGTTAGCAGCAGGCCAAGGAAAAAGTGCAGCTTTAGGTCTAGGAGTGAGGTCGAGGTACATACCGTGGCAGCGGGTGGTAGAGGTCATAGGGCATTATTTGCTTGTAGCCATCACTGTGAATTGGACATTGGAAATATGTTAAGGTTATGATATAAGTTCTGAAAGCCATGACATTTATGACGTATGGTTTACTGTAGAGCACTTTTAACCAAATGCAAGAGAACAATTTCTAGGAAGAAGCACTTTCACAGTGTATAACAGTTTCAACTCCTTAAATGAGGCCTGGATGTGGGCCTACACTTCAACTACTCACTCTGAAAAACTGGACAACAGATATAGCTATGGACAAAAATCAGGCTTCAGCGTGGTGGCTAATAATGTTTTAGCCATACCACAGACCATTTAGGTTTTTGTAGATAACAGTATATAGTAGTTTCAGGAACCAAATAGGTAAGATCCATTTCATATTACTTAACAAGCTGACGGAGGCAATGATTTAATGATTCACGGCACAGTTTGCACAGTACTAAATGGATTGCTTACTTGTTAGCTACAATAGTCTCTAGTACAGAATTTAAAAAGGGAGCTTGGGGAAAAGGAAAACTGTTTAGTTTTAAGGGCTTAACCACCCACCTGGCAGGGCAAGGGTCCATGTTGCACTCCTGCAGTTTGGGTTTGGGTTTGACATTCTCAGGGTAATAATGGCAATATTGGTCCACCACCATACGATTACTGCGCAGGTCAAAGCACTCAGCTGAGGTCAGCTGATATCCTGGGTCAAATAAAAAGAGGGGTCAGAAATTCATGTAATGTGGTATAGGAAGAAAACACAGCACCAATATTTTAATGAGAGGTTTTTCACTTTGTTGTTCATGTGTGGTGACCAGAAGAATAAAAAAATGCTCCCAAAAAAGGGGGTTTTGTTGTGTTTGTAAGTATAAATGAGTTTCTCTACAGGAAAAAAAACATGAATATGACATTTGTCTGCAAATTCTAGTGCAAAATTTGTATTTATTTGCTGAGTTTAACACATTGTAAAAAAATTAAATATGCTTATATTTTATTATATTATATTTTTTTTTTTTACCTCCTCCACAGGTTACAGAACAAGGGAAGAAGTCAGTCTCTCTCCAGCGATGGACAATGGGCTGGTAGAAGATAAACTGTACCACGCTGTCCACACCACTGGCATAATGAACCTGACATATCAGAACAAAGCATTCATTAAAGGAATGGATGGTTTACATTCCACACCATTCTAACTTGTGTTATAGTTTCAGGCATCTTTGTCAGAAGATCTCATACTTGTAGACTTCTGGCAAACAAGCAACGAGTAACAGTAACACAACTTCTTCTGACTAAAACAAGTTAAAATCTTAAATAGTTAATTAACTCTTTCTGGGCTCAGAAAGACATTACTACTGGATGACTTCAGTCAGTTGCCAGGAACAGCTAGCGTGTATCTGTTTTCCATGATGTGCAGCTAACCATACTGAAACCATTTAGCTGTGAAGACCTGAATGCCAGTTCTATAATTGTGTAAACAGAGGATAATGATCAAAGTCCTTTGCTCACCATTCTACCATCAATTAAACTACTCTGACAGGACCTGTGAGAAACAGCATAACCCTGCTCAGAATCTTGAAGAACTCTTTGTCTCATGAAACAATGTTTGGAAAAAATGATCCAGGACTGATGAGGAAGAGGCTTAGAACCACTTACGGATAAACCGCTGCTTATGTAGAGAAGGTAACTGCAGAATATTTTAGGTCAATACAGAAGAAGACAAAAATAACTTGACTCTTAATACATAAAACGTTATGTGTTTTATAAATGTGTTTAAAACTGGTCACACTTTTGAAGGTCCACTATTGCTTATCTGCAATTGCACAAATTGCTAACAAAGTATCTGCTATTTATCAGCAGGGTTAACTTCAACAGTCAAGTCAGACAGCAAAGTTCAACAGGATTGCAGACTATCCAGAAGATCAAAGGTTAGACTGAACTTAGCATAAAGTTAGCTAGCTAAGCAAGATGATCTACACCACATTTACAGGGTCCGTATCGTATACTTTACTTCTATTTTATTTTTCCACCTGAAACATAATTAATTTTTACTTCACCTTGTTATTGTGCCTTTAAGATCGATATATGTAAACAAGGTCTTTTCAGACTGTCTGCTCTGCATCGTGCTTCAATCAAACAGTACTCAGAGCTGAAACACTGGGTAGAACTTCAATATACACACACCGGCCAATTTATTAGGTACTAGTAAAAGGTTGCTAGTAAAAGGTTGGACCCCCTTTTGCCTTCAGAACTGCCTTAATTGTTTGGGTCATACTTTCAACAAGGTGTTGGAAACATTCCTCAGAGATTTTGGTTGGTTATTTGAGTTACTGTTCCCTTTCTATCATCTTGAACCAGTCTGCCCATCTCCTCTGACCTCTCACATCAACAAGGCATTTTCATCCACTCAACTGCTGCTCACTGGATATTTTCTCTTTTTCTGACCGTTCTCTGTAAACCCTAGAGATGGTTGTGTGTGAAAATCCCAGTAGATCAGCAGTTTCTGAAATACTCAGACCAGCTCGTCTGGCACCAACAACCATGCCACATTCAAAGTCACTTAAATCACCTTTCTTCCTTGTTCTGATGCTCGGTCTGCACTTCAGCAACTTGTCTTGACCACCTCTACATGCCTAAATGCATTGAGTTGCGGCCATGTGACTGGCTGATTATCTATTTGTGTTAACAAGCAATTGAACAGGTGCTGAGTGTATATCGGCGGAGCTGCTGCAGGGTGAATAGACAGGTACATAAGTGCTTTGGTTTTTCTTGACATCACAAAAATAAATGAATTCAAAATGGGCTGTTTTGCAGCTCTGCTTCCATGTATAAACAACATGATATTGAATGGAACATTTTGAAACTTTAACTTACTAAATACTTTATATACTACATCAAACTCTTTTATTCCAAAGAAGCAAGGACATTTTGTTTTCCCATAATATATGCCCTTTAAAATAAAGCCAAAAATTTATATAAAAAGTATTCCCAGCCACTTTATGATGAGACATTACAAAAGTAGTATTATCCTGAGACTAGCTGTCGTCAGTCAAAAGAGCAGGCATATCCAGTTATCACCGGAGTTAGTGTGGGGGATTATGGACGTGACGCTGCTTTGACAGCCTAATGCCTCATGAAGATTGGGACAGGGCACACAGCCAGCAAGACCACAGCTCTTCACAACAATCTCTGCACACAGTCTGGCCTTACATCATAGCTCTAATGGCAGTGGTTACAATGCCCTTACTCTTAGAGAGCTGCCTGGCATCACTTTAACTTTATAGCTAACAGACATCCTATGAAGACATGGCAAACTTGAATCCCATTATCCTAGAAAAACAAAACACAGCTGAACTCCGGCTGACCCTTTCACACTCTCGTAGCATCTTACAAGGTTGGTCCACACCTCTAGCCCAGTTCTGAGAGACGGATAACAGTGCTGCACTGTCCACTGCAAATGAAGGGTTACGCATTTCCTCTAGGAGAAACGTGACACTTCAAAGAGGCTTCGCAGATCCAGAGATTTTGTTCTCTCTCTTCACAGCTGAGTTTGGATCGAAGCTTTGGGACAAGGCCTTGCCCAAATAAACCTCAGAGACTCGTCGCATTCTTTGGCGGTGACAAAAGTGTTTCATAGTATGGTAAGATATCGCTCCCCATGCGTCCTCATTGAGCCAGGCCTGGAGCTGGGTGAAAACACCCACCACCTCCAGACCTTCATCTACTAATAAAGTTGTCTATTGAAAACACACACTTGTGAGACCTCCCACTCAAAAACATAAGCTTCCTCTCGGACTCCCTGTTGGTCCCAGATGGATTGTGCGACAACCTGTTTGAGGGGTTTTGGATCCTAATCATTCATCGGGTGAGAAGAATGAAACTCAATCTATCAGAGGGATTCAGAAAGTTGCTTCAATATGAGGCAGAATTATTTTGAGCCAGATATTATACTGCATGCTGCAGTGCAGATGCGTTCATACCTCTGAAGCATGTTTATATATTCAAAATGACTGGTTATACGATTATACTAATTATTGGCTAAACCTGTTGAAAAAGGGACTTAACGTGTTCTCAGATATCCTGTAAACTGACATGTTTATATAAAATGGATTCCTCAAGGCTGGGTATCTGAACATTGGGCAACGGGTCAGAGAAACTGAACAATTCACATAATTATTTACAATGGAACAAACGTCCGCCTTGTTTTAATGAGTTTTTCCACATGGCTAAGCCTCTCCAAAACTGTGATATGAACTGGCCATCTTCCTGGTAGCAGATTAGAAAATTAGTCATTTACTACTTCTCAGATTTCTGTCTCCGACCATTCCTATTTATTGTGTTATTTGGATGTGTTTTAGGGGGATGAGGGTTGTTTTTTCTGGCATTTTCCATCTGTGGGCTGCTTCTCTTTGAATGGCTATTTCCATTAAATGTATGATGGCCAGCACATTAATCTAGGGAGCTGCTCGATGGATTGGGTAAAAGTAGAGGAGAAATAATTGCTGTGTGGCTTTCAGCCAGGAATCTAATGAACTTTTGGAAGGAGTTGGACATGCTGTACATGCTAGCTGACCTGCATCGAGGCAAATCCACCAGGGGACTCCAGAGTGCTGAGTGAAGCTCATAATTACCCATGGTACTGTATCCCTACCGCCTCCCTGACACCTAGCATGTGCCCCAAATTGGCACAGTGCATGAGCGTGAGAGAGGAGAGAAAAGGGTGGACGCAGGGGATTTCAATATACATTACCACACAGCCTAAAATCGTTTACTTTTGTGAGGCAACATTGATCCTGGTAGTAAATTTTGCATGTACTGTGTAGAATGAGTGGAAGCAGCTACACATCTGCACTACAGTAGAACCTTTCCCACTTAATTTGTATGCTTATACAACAGAGGAGCCAATAATTGTTTATGCAAAGAGACAGTGAGAGATTTAAATATGTCATACTGGAGTAAAAGTTGCAAGTTATTTTAACACTGAGAAAACGGACTATGAGGTAATTCTATAATTGACTCAGCTTTAGTAAGAGGCAAGAAGTTTATAACAAGAAGTACACATACTTTTCTTACTCCAAAACCAGCTTAGAAGAGAAAGCAGAACATTAACTGAATACATTACAAAATGCAGTGAAGAACCGTTATTTTAACCATGATGAACCTAAACAACTGTTCAATCAACAACTGAAAAATCCCTGGAAGCAGGAAGATGAGTAAAACTAAGAATAAGGTGAACCTGAATCAGATTGGCAACTGGCCTTCAGTAAAATGATTCCCGTATGCTTAGAACAATAGTTTTATGATATATAGAAGGAGGAATTTTATTTTTTCCTCAATGAGCATGTGCTGGACTCCTTGTCTTACTTTGACAGTAAAGTCGGCTTCTAGTGGTCCGGTGATTCTCAGAACCTCCTTGTCTGAGAGCTTTTGGAAGTCAATGGTTGTGTTTTCCAGAATGTACTGTTTGGTCCCATCCAGAGAAAGTTCTCCCTTGGCCCCCTGTAAGGTCTTGCTTTCTAGGTCTACAAGGAACAAAATCAACAATCATGTTTTGTTTGACTCATACATTACGTGAAATATCATAAATACTTTACTACTAATCAGTGTAAAATTAGGTGGGAAACCCTCAGGGCATTCTAGAAGCACTGATGACTTCCAGGAATTCAAAAATACATGTCTGTAATGAGTGTGTTTTTATTTAACACTACTTTACAAAGGCTTGTTGTGAAGCCTTTGTAAAGTTCTAGATATGTCACAGACTGCGTACTAATGGTAGTCTAATCAGTCAGATATTAGAAATGGAAAACAGTGGCAACTCTGTGCAAGGGCTCTTTACTGAAAAAGCCATTGTAAAACTGCTACATACCAGGTAAATGATATGTTAATGTCTGTTATTGGCAAGCTTCAGCAGTCAATTTTAAATTTAAAATGGCCAAAAAATGTTTACATGCACCAGTGTTGGTTTAGCACTAACATACTACACAAAGAGGTTTGATAATTCTGGTCAACACTGAAGGTATAGCTCAAATAATCACAAATTACCACTGCTATAAGGCCTACTTCACCTTTACAATTCAGGTTAAACATTGGTAACAAGACATTTGAAGGGTCTTAACTGAACCATCTCTTTGTAATGATAATGAGTAATAAGGACTGCTGGACAACAGACTCTAAAAAATCCCCCTTTACTTTTGTTATTTGGAAGACTAAGCTAAAGAAAAAAGAGGCAAAGACCAAAAGATTTTGTACTGGATTCACTCTCTTGTGCTTGGCTCTACTGAAAAGATGGGTAATGGCAGAGCACTTGAATGTGTGTCTCTTTCCATAATGTGACCTGAGGTCAACCTTCAACTAATGGGGTCCTGTCTTAACCTGTCTTAAGTGTGGACATTTACGGAAAAACAAAGTGAGAATGTGAACACATCCAAGAGTGTCAGTCACTGCCAACAGCCAGATGGTTACTATTTGGTTGCTGCTGGCAAGAAAATTGCCAAAAAAACGTGTCCATGAAAAAAGAAACTAAGATATCTTCAGGAAAAAAGCTTTAGCTGGCTGCAAGAAGAATAAAAAAGGATGGAACATTCACCTTAAATTTTACCGCAGATTATGTGAATGGTTGCCAACATCTTGACATCACTGATACTATCCCTAGAAGTCTCTAGATCTGAGCACAACTGCAATGTAAGGGTGTGTGTGTGTGGGGGGGTATGTCTCTACTAATTTGGTCTCCACTTTCAGGGGTCAGGTTTTCAGACTGTTGGCGCATTGCAGAACAAACTTATCATTAATGGTCATTATCGTAAAAACCTTCTGTTGGAAAAATCCCTGCCAAGCACCCCCTCAGGAGGTATCAATAAGAGGAGAGCTAACTCGTGAGATGTTCCTCTGCTGGACTGCTTATATGGTAACATAATACAGTAGCACATTCAAATATGCTGATTCAACCGGATCTTGAGCAGCAGGTCTTCAAACCACCAATATGTGCAATGAGATTAGATTCTCCAAGAGTCATTACTTATATATGTTCATTCAATGATTAACCCTTAATGCAGAAACAAACATCCTTTAATAATGTCAATTTTGACATCAGATTTTTGTTTTTATTACCTAGTACAAAAATGACAATGAGTGTAGATATGAGATATATACGTAATAAAGTGGCCAGAGAGTTAGCAGTAGAGTTTGGTCATTATTCAGATATACCACATGTACAATCAGTGGAAGCCTATTCATCATGGATGTTTCACTCATGTTTCAAAATCTCCTGCTTTCTAGTCCATTGTAGTTGAAGTAGTCCATTTTGTTTTTGAGGCAGAGGACATGGACACAGTCTTTCGGGGTTATCCATAGCCTAACATGGAGACCAGAGCTATTGCCAGGCTTCTGTTTTCTCTCATACCACTAGAGAACTACCTATATTGGTCAGCTGCACAGCTGCATCAGAATGGGCCACAGTCAGGGCCTTGTGCACAAAACCACAATGAATGTGCACGATTGTAATATTTTTATTAACGGAATTATAAATTGCATTAGTGTCTGATGGTCAGAAGCATGAGTATATGGGATGCACATTTAAGAGAAATGACTTGAGAAATTCAACAAAGCTGAAGTTGGCTTCTTATTAGAATTTCCCGTTCCAGCTTAAATGGCATAGCAGTTTCATTCAGTACAGGTGCCAGAATGAAACTGCTACTCTTTTTAAGGTTTTAGTGAAAATCTGAACAAAAAGATGCTGAACAGCAAGCAAACCTATTAGAATTTCAGACGTCAATTACTACTTTGCACAATTACATATTTCAAATTTACTTATCGGAATAATATGATGCTGCTAACGTACAAAATATATTTATTTAAGCATCTAAAATGGTTCTACTTGAAAATATACTGTTATACTGACACAGCCCACTTCTACAGTGAGTTTATCCATCCTCCATCCAACACTAAATTGCTATGTTTATTTTATACAGTGATAGAAAACATAGTAACACACAGAAAGTTCAAGTTCCCCATGCTGCTACATTTTACTATGACATGCACACACTACTCAGGAGCAGGTTTTAATGAGTTAAAGGGGGAAAAGCCAAAGTCTCTGAACAAATTGCTGGCAAGACGCTGATAAAACTAGTTTAGAGGATTTCTCCATTCTAAAACTACACTGGACCCTCTCTTACTATAAACATATATGATTAATGCAATAAACGTATAGTAAAATTAACAGCATAACCACTTGTTATCTTCTCAGTTCTGAATGGAAGCCCCTGGACCTACCAAGACTTACACAAGTGATCCGGGCCTTTCAGAACCAGCCGCACATGCCTGCTTCCATAGGGAATAACAATCACGGTGTCTTCAGCTGGGAAATGAGAAAAAAAGCAGGAGACAATGATTAAAGAGAATGAGAGCACTATTATTGAAGTCAGATGTGATCATTAAAGTGATGTAAGCTGTGTAGAAACAAGTGAGTCAAACCAAGAACAATAGAAAACAAAACCTGCACCATGTGCGATGAGTGGAATATGGCTTACTTGGGACATGCTTTGAAGCTTGCTGTTTAATAGGGTCAGCTTGGCTTAGGGATCTGTCCCAAACCTACTCCCTTGGATTTACTAGTCATAGTCATTCAACCCTCATAAAAATGCTAATGACAGACTGCTTTGACTGCAGCTTTGGCTGTATTCAGACCATTCACTATTCTCCCATCGCAACTATCCAACACAAACGGTAGATATCAAAGTTAGACAACTCCATGGGAATGAAATTACAGTGTGAGCTGGAAGCTAACCCACAATACTGAAGCAAAGTGACATAGCTAAAGCAGCACCAGAAGGTATGGGCATTAATTATAGTGGGCTTTTCACCAGAACTCTACTGGGCTTAAAACTCATTTCCTTTGATGAAGCAGTATAAGGCAGAGCTTGCTTTGAGACGGCAGTTCAAGTGTAGCACAGGTGCACAAGGGTTTAAATTAATCACAGGTGGTTGATGTAGTAACTGAATGCAGTGACACTGAGAAAAGCCAGACACTGTCAAACAATCCCTGCAACCAAAGCTGTTATTTAGATGGCTTGACAAGGCCATAAAAACATGCAAAGGGGAAATGTAACAATTTATAGGGCAATTTTTAATTTCTATGGAGTTAATCTTCATTGGTCTTTCTATGCAGTGTTAGAAAGACCAAAGAAGTTGACAGAAGAATTTGATAAAGTGGACATATTCTACATTTCACTGTATTTATTTTTTCCCCTCAACTTATAGCTACAACATTTACGTGGGTTTATGCACCTCAGTCATAATCCATTTCACAGGACCATTTTCCAACCTCTCTTTATCCTTTAAAGTTTTTGTAACTGTGAATTAAAGACTGATATATGTAATATGTAATATATTGATATATATCAGCATATTCAATACACAGTCCAGGCTTATGTCAACATGAATGGAAATAAGTAGTACTGGTAAATCATTCTTTACATATTAATGTCACACACAGACTCAAAAAGAAGGTCTGGCTCGATGTTTAGGTCTCAAATGCAAAATTAACATTATACTGATGAAGATATGATGACAGTCGTAAATCATTCACATACCTCCACGGAAGACACCTTCACCAAGTTTTGACTGAATTTTCTTTTAATACTCTCTCACCACACTCGCAATCATCAGATTTATCCTCTTGTGGGGGTCCGAAGCACAATCAGTGTTACAATATATTTTTCAACACGTTGCGTGCAGTTACACTTTTCCACCAAATCCCCAAAACTTACACAGTGCAGCTTTACATAAAAACAACATTTTGTCCTTACTTTTCCCACTGGCATGCTGGGATTTGTAGTGCCCTCTCACAAGTCTGCAAGACGAACCATCTCCATTGCAAATGCCGCAGTTGTCCTCTTTAGCAGTGCTCCCTAACTCATGATCACAGCCAACAATCTGCAAACAGGAACGAAAAGGTCTCAGAAGCAGGAATTTAACAAGAGCTCTGTTACTATTTCTACTGCTAAGTTAAGAAACTAATTTCCAGAGACCCAGGCCTGTTTCATAATTCAGCATGGTTCCAATCAGGACAGCATAGTCCAAATGAAAATCAGTGGCTTGAGGCACTGTTTGGACCTTAGGTCAGTGAAATGCTATTAATTCACAGCACTCTTCACACTACATTATGCAGGTTGAACTAAGGAACTGTGAGACTTTGCTGCTGTGTGCTTTTGATTTAGACATGCAACATCTCAAGACTGAGAAAATACATTCAAATCACCATGTTTGTGCTGTATTGGCAAAGACATAGGAACACATTCCAATAGTTTCCAGTAATTCCTCTACTGCAAATAGGCATAAGGCATTGATAAAGAAACCAAAGACTTCTGGAGCTGCTTTCATATGCTCATCAAATAGTCCTATTTCTAGTGGATGACCAACAGGTGGTTTTTGAGAGCTGACGCTGATGTCAGTATTTAGAGAGCAGCATGTCTGATAGCCATATATTCAACATTACAACAATACTATATTTATATTTATAGAGATTTATTTAACACTACATTTGCTGTGTTTCAGTTTTTTAGTATACTGAGGATAAGATGGACCACAATCTATAATTGTAGAACTGCAAAGTGCAGTTAAAATGGATGTTTTAAAATTTTCACTTGTAATTACATCTTGAAGGGATGATCATCGTCAGCTTTTTTTTCCAGATCTCATATTTACAAAAATTCCAACAGCACATTAAAATAGCCTTATTTTCAGATAGCTAACAAACCTGACAGGCCCCACTGATGCACATATCCAAAGACTCTGTGTAGCAACGTGTCCCATCCAAAACCTTGGGTGCCAGTTCTACCACCAGGTCAGTGCCTTTAGCTCTGCACTTGAGGGCACATGGGTTCTCGGGGTCATTGTCCACTGGAAGCCATTCGTAGTAGTGGCCCTGGTAGTGCACATCAGCATGGGCTGAGCACTGTTGAGCACGAAAGTCTCCGGATTCTGGTGGGCAATCCTGAAGAGGGGTTCCACAACATTAAAGGAAAACAAAACACAGTACACTCTAAACATAAGGGAAGCTGTGATTTTTGTTTCTGCCTACTGTCTGTGTAAGAGCTGCTTGCTCATATCATTAACAGACATGGTCAAAGAATGCACACTTACCACATTACTGCATGTGCGGTATTTGATATTCTGCCCCTCACAAGCCCTGTGTAGGAGAAAACGTTCACATTAAGATGGCAATTTATTTAGTAACACTTAGAGTTAGCAGTGGCGTTAGAAGCATGGATGAATTATTTCTCTCGTAGAGCAATTCTGCTGAAATTGTGAACTCTAAACTTTTAATCAGTGCCACATTTAAAGGAAATATTGTCATGTGAACTTGACAAGAAGTTGCTATTGTGCATAGTAGTTTGAAATGTTTTTGACAAATAGTTGTGCCGAAACAGCCTTGCTCAGTCAAAATGTGCAGACTCAAGCTTGTTGCTGCAGAATGCAAAAGTAACTGTTGTATGTAAATATGGATTTTGATTGAAATGATCATTTAATGAAATGACAAGACTAAATCTAGACAATTGAAATAGGGCCTCAACAGCAAAATAATGTCTTAAAAACAGCTGCCAACAGAATGTGTTATGGATGAGTTGTTTTGACAGTGTTTATGCATCTAATTTTACATCATTTCATTAAAGGAAAAAAACATAGAGGAGACTGCAGTGCAGGGATATGTAGGAGCCAAAAAGCCAAAAACATCATGTCATTGTAACATTATCTTAAAGGATGCTTTATTCAAAATTATGTGTATGAGATTGATGTGAGTGTGATAAGGAACTAAGGTCAGTTTTTCAGCTAGCTCTGATTTAATTTAATAAATACAGAAACATTCACTGAAAGGATTACATTGTGAGATCATTAATCTAAACTGCATGGCTAAATTCAATGTACACTCACCAGCCATTTTATTAGGTACACCTATGCCACGTATGCCAAGAAGAATTAAGGCAGTTCTGAAGACAAAAGGGGGTCCAACCTTTTGTACCTAATAAAGTGGCCGGTAAGTGTATATCGAACAAAAATATAAATACACTGCCATTGGTTTTGCTCCCATTTTGCAACAGTTTGATAAAAAAAAAAATCCAGGCTTTTCTTTAGAAATGTCTCATGCTGCTATATTTGCCTGTATAAAGGCAAATGGTGGTCACACCAGATACTAATGCAGAAATTCTGTTTCATGGCACACCCTTTTTCACAGGATTCAGTAAATTATTTCAGTAAGAAGTGCTGTTTTTTTGTTTACTGTATTTAGAAAATATTCAAAATATTATTGGTGTTTTTGAAATAGCTGGCCTCATTGTCCATGCACAGTGCTGTTGCTGCTAACATGGCTGCTTGTAGTAAAATATTGCATATAATGTTAAATATTTAGTGGTAATTATTGACAAACTAATAACTGCATGCTTTCTTTTTTATATCATACTGAACTGATTCATTGATTATGGAAATAGTTGCAGCTATAAACTGAAGGAAAACAATCTGGTGGAAATCAAAACGATCTTGCTAATCTCACCTGTATATTGGTAACGGTGCTTTTTGTACACCCTTCTTAAAAGCCAACTATTGCGCAACGTCTCCACTTGAACTCCTCTAGCTGAACTACAAACAGCATATCTTTTGCAGGACTCAACACTCAAACATGGCTTATTGTGAGAGATCCCCTAGACATTTTCAATCTCAAAGTAGACGTATGTTCAAACTGGGGTCCCCGTGTGCTTTGAAGCTTGAGAGTGCTAAGTGATAGATGAGGAGCGTAGGCTGTTCCACAGGGGTGCAGAATTTAAACAAAGGCTGTGCTTTCACTTCAGTAACATACATGAAATTCCAGTGTCATAAGGCCTTAGCTAATCTGGAGTTGTGATTAAAGGTTACATGACAATATTATGAGTCACAGACTCAGGGATCAAGGTCTTTATGATATTATTTGAGAGGAGACCATGGAGGAGACAGAGATATGTATATATACATATATATGAGTCAAGCAGCTTGGCAAAAGCATTAAATCTACAACATATCCAGACTGGCTTCTATGCCAAGTCAAACAGTTGTGGGGCCCTGAGCAAAGTTGATGGTGGACGGCTGAGCGACAGACAGCGAGGAGAGAGAATATCATGTAAAAACAATGCACAGGTGATTTATTCCAAGATTGTCTTCAGTATGGGTGAAACGATCCACTCAAAGCACAATTCAATTCTCAAATGATTTCATGATTCGATATGATCATGATATTTTCAACAAAATTTCAATGAGAATGAAGAAAAATCATGACTGTGTTCATGTTATTACGTAACTTATTAATAAATTTGCTTGCAGTTTGACATTTCTATACCAACCAAATGACTTTTTAAGGCGGCTTTCAAAGTAGGGGTGATGACAGACAAGAAAGCGTCCAGTGGGTATTGCCCAGCCAACAGTATTGCGGTAACATGGTACAAAATAACATAACTACTTTTACTGACTTACTAAGAATTTATTTGCATTACTTATAGATTTTAAACAGAGCAACGTTAATTGCATGTGATGCACTTAAAAGACACATTTCCTCCATACAAATTATCAATGCATGTCTTCTTATGGAAGTACCAGGAACAGTTGAGTATGAACAAGTCTAGCACAGTGAAGGCATGGAAAATTCCATTAACATAGTGAGCAATCTGTCGAAGCATCTAATCACACTATTATGTAACTGATGGATAAGTTTGCTGAGCTAAAGATGAGACCCGCAAGCTCAACAAGCCACAGATGATTTCCATTCAGGGAAAGCTCTGTAACCATAACATTTAATTGTTAAAGGTTTTATTTTGAGACGGCTGTTTTTGAGCAGTTTCTACTGCATAGTTAACAGCTTTAGCCTTTTATAATTTTAATCAGTATACAGTGGGTTGCAAAAGTATTCAGCCCCCTTGAACTTTTCAACCTTTTGCCACATTTCAGGCTTCAAACATAAAGATATGAAATTGACATTTTTTGTGAAGAGTCAACAACAAGTGGGACACAATCGTGAAGTGGAACGAAATTTGTTGGATATTTTAAACTTTTTTTAGAAATAAAAAACTGAAAAGTGGGGCGTGCAATATTATTCAGCCCCCTTGCTTTAATACTTTGTAGCGCCACCTTTTGCTGTGATTACAGCTGCAAGTGGCTTGGGGTACGTCTCTGTCAGTCTTGCACATCGAGAGACTGAAATTTTTGCCCATTCTTCCTTGCAAAACAGCTCGAGCTCAGTGAAGTTGGATGGAGAGCGTTTGTGAACAGCAGTTTTCAGCTCTTTCCACAGATTCTCGATTGGATTCAGGTCTGGACTTTGACTTGGCCATTCTAACACCTGGATACGTTTATTTGTGAACCATTCCATTGTAGATGTTGCTTTATGTTTTGGATCATTGTCTTGTTGGAAGATAAATCTCCGTCCCAGTCTCAGGTCTTTTGCAGACTCCAACAGGTTTTCTTCCAGAATGGTCCTGTATTTGGCTCCATCCATCTTCCCATCAATATTAACCATCTTCCCTGTCCCTGCTGAAGAAAAGCAGGCCCAAACCATGATGCTGCCACCACCATGTTTGACAGTGGGGATGGTGTGTTCAGGGTGATGAGCTGTATTGCTTTTACGCCAAACATAAGTTCGATTTTGGTTTCATCTGACCAGAGCACCTTCTTCCACATGTTTGGTGTGTCTCCCAGGTGGCTTGTGGCAAACATTAAATGAGACTTTTTATGGATATCTTTGAGAAATGGCTTTTTCTTGCCACTCTTCCATAAAGCCCAGATTTGTGCAGTGTACCACTGATCGTTGTCCTATGGACAAAGTCTCCCACCTCAGCTGTAGATCTCTGCAGTTCATCCAGAGTGATCATGGGCCTCTTGGCTGCATCTATGATCAGTCTTCTCCTTGTTTGAGCTGAAAGTTTAGAGGGACGGCCGGGTCTTGGTAGATTTGCAGTGGTCTGATGCTCCTTCCATTTCAATATGATCGCTTGCACAGTGCTCCTTGAGATGTTTAAAGCTTGGGAAATCTTTTTCTATCCAAATCCGGCTTTAAACCTCTCCACAACAGTATCTCGGACCTGCCTGGTGTGTTCCTTGGTCTTCATGATGCTCTCTGCGCTTTAAACAGAACTCTGAGACTATCACAGAGCAGGTGCATTTATACGGAGACTTGATTACACACAGGTGGATTCTATTTATCATCATCAGTCATTTAGGTCAACATTGGATCATTCAGAGATCCTCACTGAACTTCTGGAGTGAGTTTGCTGCACTGAAAGTAAAGGGGCCGAATAATATTGCACGCCCCACTTTTCAGTTTTTTATTTCTAAAAAAAGTTTAAAATATCCAATAAATTTCGTTCCACTTCACAATTGTGTCCCACTTGTTGTTGATTCTTCACAAAAAATTACAATTTCATATCTTTATGTTTGAAGCCTGAAATGTGGCAAAAGGTTGAAAAGTTCAAGGGGGCTGAATACTTTTGCAACCCACTGTAACTGGCTGTAGGCCATGTGGGCCCACCCCCCCAAGGTCCAGCATAGGGGAGCGGTGCAGTGCTGTATTGGCAGTGGGAGATTGAAGGGAGGCCCTTGGTGGCCTAGGCCCCTGTGGCAGAAACTGGCTCTTGGTACATGGAATGTAACTTCACTGGGGGGGGCAGAACTTGTGCAGGAGGTTGAGAGGTACCAACTAGATATAGTTGGGCTCACTTCCACCCACAGTGTCGGCTCTGGAACCAAACTCCTGGATAGGGGTTGGTCTCTCTCCTACTCAGGGGTTGCAGAGGGTGAGAGGTGACGGGCGGGCATGGGGATTCTCACGAGTAGGGGACATGGAGTCTGAATGGACCCTGTTCAAAACCTTCATTGTGGAAGCTGCCAGGTGTAGCTGTGACCAAAAGCTTGTGGGTGCCTGTCGGGATGGTAACCCAAGAACCTCTTGGTGGACGCCGGTGGTGAGGGAGGCCATCAAGCTGAAAAAAGAGGACTTTTCGGGAATGGTTGGCCTGAAGGACCTCCGATTCAGCAGATAGGTACCGACAGGCTATAAAGGTGGCAGCTATAACAGTGGCAGAAGCAAAATCCAGGGCATGGGAGGAGTTTGGTGAGGCCATGGAAAAAGACTTTTGTTTGGCATCAAAGAGGTTCTGGACAACTGCCCGGTGACTCTGGAGCGGTCGGGGTGGCTGCGCCCAAGCTGTATTCGACAAGGGTGGAGAAACTGACTTCAAATGAGAAGATTGTCGGTTGGTGGAAGGAGCACTTTCAGGAACTCCTTAGTCCAGGAAACATGCCTCCCTCATGGCAGTCAGGGCCAGATGCTCCTGGGGTGTCAAGTTCCATTCCCCTGGTGGAGGTCACTGAGGTAGTTGGTAAGCTCCTCAGTCGCAAGGCACTGGGGGTGGATGAGATTCGTCCAGAGATGCTTAAGGCTCTGGATATTGTGGAGCTGTCGTGGCTAACACGCCTCTGCAATATTGCATGGACCTCGGGAACAGTACCCTTGGACTGGCAGACTGGGGTGGTGGTCCCTATTTTTAAAAAGGGGGACCGGAGGGTGTGTGGCAACTATCAGGGTATCACACTGCTCAGCCTCCCTGGGAAAGTCTATGCAAAGGTGCTGGAAAGGAGACTCCGACTGACAGTTGCACCTCAGATTGAGGAGGAACAATGCTGATTCCGTCCCGGCCGTGGAACAATGGACCAACTTTTCACCCTCTCACAGATTGTTGAGGGGGCATGGGAGTTTGCCAATCCAGTCTACATGTGTTTTGTGGACTTGGAGAAGGCTTATGACCATGTTCCTCGAGATATCTTGTGGGAGGTCCTCCAGGAGTATGGGGTGCTGGGGCTACTACTCCAGGCCATCCAATCTCTCTACTCCCAGAGTGAGAGCTGTGCCCATATACTTGGCATTAAGTCAGACTCTTTCAGTGTTAGCGTTGGACTCTGCCAGGGTTGTACCCTGTCTCCACTCCTGTTCGTGATATTCATGGACAGAGTGTCAGGGCATAGCCAGGGCCGAGGGCATTATGTGTGGATGCCGGAGGGTGGCGTCTCTGCTATTTGCAGATGATGTTGTTCTTTTGGCTGAATCACATAAATGCCTCCAGCACTCGCTGAAGCAGTTTGCAGCTGAGTGTGAAGCGGTTGGTATGCGGATTAGCAACTCCAAGTTTGAGTCCATGGTCTTAGCCCATTAAAGGATGGCATACCCACGAAAGGGGAAAGGACCTGCCACAGGTGGAGGAGTTTAAGTATGAGGTCATGAGCTGTGGGTAATGACCAAAAGAACGAGATCGCGAATACAAGCAGCGGAAATGAGCTTTCTTCGTCAGGTGGCGGGCCACACGCTACGCGATAGAGTGAGGAGCTCGGTCATCCGGAAGGAGCTCAGAGTAGAGCCGCTACTCCTCTGCTTTGAGAGGAGCCAGCAGAGGTGGTTCGGGCATCTGATCCGGATGCCCCCTGGATGCCTCCCGGTGGGGGTGTTCCAGGACAAGACCCCGGGGTCATCCTAGGACCCACTGGAGGGATTATGTCTCCAACTTGGCCTGGGAGTGGCTTGGGGTCCCCGGGAATGAGCTGGAGGAAGTTGGGATTCTCTGCTCTGCCAACTGCTACCGCGACCCTGTCTGGACTAGCGGTCAACGATGATGGATGGATGGATGGATGTACTTTACTGAAGTATTTCCATTTTGGGCAACTTTTTACTTTCACTCCACTATCAAAGTCAAATATCTTACTTTTTACTCCACTACATTTTGATAAATCTGTCGTTCCTTTTGGTTTCTGTGTGTATAAAAACATAACATGTCAAAATGAAAGAACCAAACACTATTTCATTTTATAGTAAATTAGTTTTGGCTAGTTTATGTCTATGAACAGAGACCTACAGATGTAATATAGTAAAGGAAAACTCATTCGTGAACCTGAGATTAAAGCAAGTTTTATTAAACTTAAAAAAACTTAGTTACAAGTTTGTTAATTAATCTTTTAGTACTTTTACTTTCGATACTTAAGTACATTTGAAGGCAAATACTTTTGTAATATTTTACCTTGGGTATCTCTACTTTAACTCAAGTACATAACTTGTGTACTTTGTCCACCACTGCTGAATATCACAGTCAAAGCAACATTAATAAGCCTTACTTGTTATCTGCCTCTTAAAGACTGTCAGTTTGAATGTAACCAATTAGGTCACTAAAGAAATACATTCCATGATCCATGTGTCAGAATTAAAGAGATTGCTTTGCTATTATTTTATCACTTGCCTGCCATCATTAGCAGTTGTGCTACAAGAGCAATATGAAGGTTTACTAAGAGTCAAACATTAAAACAGGCAGATTATTCAGACATAATGATGTTGATTTTCCTCATTTGGTGTCGACCATCACAAAAATGTGTTCCCACCAGCAGCATTTGTTCCCCAACATGGCTTGCAAATTTGTTTCCTGTAGACCTTCACAGATCAAACATTATGTTGTGTCATTTTTGATGTGAAAACCAATCAATTAAGTAGGAAAGTGAATGTACACACAGGCTATTCAATATGATAGTTAAAAAAAATATTCAGCTCGAAAACGAATATGTCAGTGGCCTATATAACTGTCCTCTACAATGCTATGATTTAACTTTGCTAAAAGACCTTGAGAAATATATGACAAGTTGCCTTCACCACCTTAGCTTAGTGAGCATAACGGAGAGCGAGGATGCGGACGAATATGCAGAGATAAGCGACTTTTATTGTGGGCAAATCCAGGGTCATAGAGCCAACATGGACTGATCGGGGGGCAGACATGACAGACAAACCAGAATCAAACATACAAACAGTACAACCAGAACAAAGACCAGCAACCAGCCAGGGGAAAACACAGGGCTTAAATACATAAGGGTAAACGAGGGACAGGTGGAAACACAGGTGGAGACAATCAGGGGTGGAGTCACAAAAGAAGAGGCTGGACTAACAACCAAAACAAACACACATGGAAGATGGATTGGGAGGGGCCAATTGTGACAGTGAGCAGTTTACATTGGTTTGTATCTGCTTAGTTAAGGAGCTCAAGTTACTTGCAATTTTTGATGCTATTAGTTTGTTTAGTCTATCTGTTTACTGTGATGTGTTCAACATCCTGCCCATCACACCACCCATGTACACTCTTCTCTCTTCGCTTCACAAAACATATCATAGGTGGCTTCGTCACTGTTCAGATGCATATTTTTGGTGGAATAGTCTCTGCTGTCTGAACACAGCCTTAGTGTTTGTGAATAAATTACTGAAAGGACTACTGAATCTTCTCTTGTATTTTTCAGCTGGTACAAATTTGTTGAGTTTTAGAGAGTAACTCAAGATTTGTAGTGGATTACTTTGCTTGAGTAACTACCCAAACAATGCCATCAGTCAATAAACCTGTTGTTAGTGTCATGGATGTAAGCTAGCATGGCTGAAAAGTCCATAAACAGGACTTACTTGTTGTGTAAGACTGAACATGCTGCTGTGGGTTACGCTGATCGTGGCCTTTGGTGTTCAATTGCAATCGCATTAGACAGCACAAACAACTACAACTACACACAATAAAGCTTAAGTCCACAATGCATGCTACGTTGTTGCACTGCAGTATTTTATGTTGTGATTTACTGTTGCATGCCCAGTCCAGAGGAAAAAAGAGACTGCAGCGATTGAGTGTGAGCAGCGTGGATTGAAACAGTCTATTCAGGGAAGGCGAATGCCAATTTGTCATGACATCACTGCAGTGAGAGTAAGGCTGTTTTTTATTCCAGTGGCCTCAGGTGGACACAAGACTCCTTAATGGTGACCAACACACACATATGCAGCTACCACAGCCTCGATGTTTCCAGCGCTCTCGTCGAAACGGCCGCTCCGAACAGCAGCACATAACAAATTTTCTCTCTGACCAAAAGAAAACAGGATCTGACAAAATCATGGATATGTTACAGTTTTCAAAGTAAGCAGTGCTGATCTAAGATCTGTTAAGGCCATAAACAACTTCCCCAACGGTAATAGCCATGTATGCATGCACACACGCTCACATGCTGAAGAAAAAACCCAAACGTGCATTGATGTGGCTAGTCACGCACTGAATTAATCATGATAATGATAATGATAATACTTGTCATCGATGTGACTCAGATTGCAAATTACAGATTACATGCAATTGTGGAAATTTCATAAACATTGTCAAAATATTGATGTATTTGATATGTACAAGTGCTGTGAAATGCAGCCAATTTGTAATACATGAAATATGTTCACATTATGAGGTTCTACTCAGGGAGAGTCAGAGGAAGCTCACAACGGAACCTCTAACCAACAGAAGGTCAGCAAGAGGCTAAATGAGAAGGATCCAAGGATTTCTGGACCACAATTTGAGCAGAAGAAGAAATAGAGGGTAGGGGAAGAGAGGACAAATAACAAAAAATAAAATAATAATATTAATGATGATAAAAATCATAATTAGAAGAAGGAGACAAAGAATGAGGAGGAGGAGGAGGAAAAAAATGAAATAAAGAAGAAGGTGGAAAAGAAGAAGATGGAGTTGAAGAAGTATAACAGTAAAAGAAGAAGAAGAAGAAGATGAAGAAGGAGGAGGAGGAGAAGAAGAAGAAAAATGAGATGAAGAAGAAGGTGGAAGAGAAGAAAGTGGAGTAGAAAAAGAAGAATGTGAGAAAATAAGAAGAAAAAAAGAAGAGAAGGAGAAGAAGAATGAGATGATGAAGAAGAAGCAGGAGAAGAAGAAGATAAATAAGGAGGAGGAGGAGAAGAATGAGATGAAGAAGAAGGTGGAAGAGAAGAAAGTGGAATAGAAAAAGAAGAATGTGGATGGCAATAAGAAGAAAAAAAAGAAGAAGAAGAGAAGAAGGAGGGGGAGAAGAAGATAAGGAAGGAGGAAGAGAAGAAGGAGAAGAAGAAGAAGAAGATGGAGGAGAGTAGAAGGAGGAGAAGAAGAAGAAAGAGATGATGAAGAAGAAGGAGAAGAAGGAGAAGAAGAAGATGTAGGAGAAGAAAGTGGAAGTGGAATGTGAAAAAAAACAAGAAAAAGAAGAAGTAGAAGAAGAAGAGCAGGGCGGAAGAAAAGAAGAAATAGGACAATGAAAGGAAAAAGGCAGAAAACAGAGGAGATCAGTTCTTGGAACCTGCACTGATGAATTATTTTTCTGTAGCCCTGCTGGCCACACAGTCACAATGACAGAGTCTCTGCCTCGGAGTCTGTTATGAAAACATACATACACACCTACACACATGCTCCCGCTTTATAACATATACTTAACATAGAAAACACTTCTCTGTATATAAAACAACATCTGTTCACACACTAACACTGCATTATTAATTATTGGAAGGTGCAACATATATAGTGTTACCATATGCAGAGCCTAGTAAATCTATCATTACTATTCATTCATGTTACGAAACGAACACATCGCATGGTGAGTACATGTTGAGCGGGTTTGGTGGAACACTTCCACTCTGAAATCTCAAGTGTGGGATTGTTTTTGGGTCTGTATAAAGAACACACACAGGGTGGTCTGACATAGCATGTGTTGTTAGCATGCTTCATTGAGCTGGCCAATGACTAATTGGCATCATATGACCTTGAATTGCATGACCACTCAACCACAATCTTGGATACCATTCCCTAAAATATTAGTATGTTACTTTACAATTACCGCTGATTAGGGTTTCAGCACTTACTGTAAGTGTTGCATTCAACTTCTAATTCAATTTCTTGGTTTACTGATTGTAAATACAAGAAATATGTTTTTATTGGAAGATCTGAACTTGGTATAAACACTTTGTCCAAGAGTGGGCTTTGTAAGTTTGGCAAGGACTTGAGGCAAAACCAAAATATACACTTCCAACAAGCAACCACAATGTAGGCCTACTTTTTTCTGTGCTGCACACTACTGGTCTGTCAGGCTGAGTCATTTTCTTAATCTCTCATTTCTCCATTGTTTGGCCATCTCGTATGTCCAATTGGTTTTTAAACAAAGTCACTTTTGGATTTTTACAAACCCTCTGAAACAGAAGAAAGAAGACCTTTCAGTTTTTCTTGCAAGATAATCATATTGGCTGACAATAAGCCTAATGCATGATACCACAAAGGCATAAAAATGTCTAACTGTAAATAAATGGTCTGAGAAATTTACTATGAAGGCAACAGCAAAATTCTTTGCTGCTTTGAAGAAAAGACAATAGAGAGTGAAGGGAACTGTTTTTTGAGCTTTTTGTTTACTGATAATAACGCTATTCTCAGGGGGATTTGCATTACTTTCTAGTCAATGTTTGTTTCTGTGCTCATATAAGAGTGTGTATATAATTAGATGCCTACAAAATAAGCCAGGCCAGTTAGCAGGAGAGAAGGAGGGAGGGCAGGTTGTATAGAAGAGTGTGCACAGTGCATAATAACTTCAGTGTATGTTATGCCCTTGTGTATGTGTGCATGAGACTGTTGGTACTGGGTGCTATTTCATTTATACCAGTATACTGCTGCCACACAACAATGCAGATCTCTAGTTTTAGCAATCTATGATAGATAATAAAAACTGCAGTTTATGTCAATGTGTTTAGTGTCTGGTTAGCATTTAGGATTCCCTTTGTTGTAAGACAAGGGCAAAACAAGGCTTCTTTGATTTTTTTCTGCAGTTACTGATGCTGAAGAATGAATAACTTGTACTTAATGACTGTTTTGATTGGAAATTAAATAAATGAAGGGTGCTCTCAGGCTTTTGCACAGCACTATATGTCAGGTTTGTAAGATGTTCCTTTAGCATTGATGAAGCATGGATTCACTAACTTTATTATCATTAAAAATCCACAAATACAGTACTACTGTGATATATTTAGAAAACACTATAATACTGATTTTTTCTCAGTACCATTTAGCACTAGTGACTGTGTGTGTGGTGTGAGGGTGTCAGAATGTTGATTCTGATAATATGTACCAGTACATTTGACAGATTCTGACACACGTGTGCATGTCTGTATAATTCACTGGCGCTGCAGGCCCTTCAGAATGTGTGTGTATATCTGTGTGTATGTATGTTATTCAGCTTCGGGGTTGAGGTGTTACAGGAATATTTACAGTGCTCCCTCAGTAGCACACAAGGGCCTTGTGTGGTTCTCTTAATAGAGCTTTGATCTGCAACCAAGGCCAGGCTAACTGATCCCCATTCCCATGCGATGACTGCCCGCTTTACCCACATTCCAAACTCCCAACCCCCCCCAAGGCCTGTCAGTTCACACAAACACCCCCCTGCACTCAGAAACCCGACCGCAGCTCCTCGTAAAGGCCCGAACCTCAAACAACTCTTAACACAAAATCACAGGGGTCAATTTTACTGCCATTTCAACTTGAGGTTTTTACTCAACCGAGCGGCTCTCACTCACACACTGATGCTTTAATGAAATGTGCTCTGTATAATCAAACCGCAAGGCAGAAAAGCTCATTTTGGAGTGAGGGGTGGGGGCGTGTGTGGGCAATTTGGACCAAGCAGAACCATTTTCAGTTTGTAAAGCAGGATATAAAGAATAACAGCACGGGGCAAAGTGCAGTCCGATTCCTCCAGATTGCAACACTATAATCATCCTTATACAGGTCATACAGCAAAATCAGAAATGCACACTTTGAGGTACATTACTCATGACCACCTCACTTGGAAGCCAGGCCCCTCCCGATTTCTGAACAGAAGAGATGCCACCGACAATATTGCAAATTTTAAGGCCATTATTTAAATCCCCAGGGAACCTAAGTATGTGTTTTCTTTCTTCTGTAGGTTAATCTTTCTCTTGTGGTTGAACAATACACAAGTGCAAAGTATATCCTGTAAACAACTTTCCAATGACCAATGGCTGATCTAAACTGGGCCATCCTTATCTTGGGTAGTGTGTACCTAAGCAGTGTCCTCACCATATACGAGGCTGACGTGGGTTGCACCCGCCAGCACATCATTAACAAATCTGTGTTCCCCAACAGTCTCTTTCTCTCTGCTCAAGTTGGAGAAATGTACTATGAGAAAGCTGACGACAAACAAAAGCTAAGAACGTGCAATTTATCCATTTGTTTAATCAAGCGGCAAAAGCAGCATTCAGAGAATGCACAATCAACAGTAAAGTCAATAAGAATCTCACGTTCTTTAAGATGTCATCATACAAATATAGTTTTCAGTTATGCTTCAGTGCACAGTAGACTTGGAGCTGTGGACTGAAGGCTGTTAATCACACGTGCTCATCAGAATATTAGGACCACGACATTTTTCAGATGGAACTAATAAGCAACTTTAAAGCAATGTTTTATCTTTTTTTATTCAAGCTTTGCTGGATGTTTAGTACATTTAATATCAAGCAGACATTTTTATAATTTACACTTTGCTCCCTGGGAAGTGTTCTTACTGGTCAAACTGGGCCAACTCTAAAATCCCATTCCTGACAGAAAACACAATGCCCAACTAAACATCCAGCTGAATGCACCCAACAGCTTGCGCATTACCCTGGTAATGTTTACAAGGCTACATCATTTTTGTCATTTTCTCCACTGCCAACATTTAACTACTCTCAACTGTTTCTGCAGATTCTGGGGATTTTTGGGAACTTTGTAAAGAAGTGTGTATCCTGGAGGCTACACACCTAGCTGGTGTAGTAGTTGACTGGGGTACAGAAAAAAACTAAAAGACTGTAAAAACTGTAACCATACACTCGAGACATCTAATGTGCTACAAAAGGTAGGTCTTTGGTTAATTGGCCCATATTTGCTGTGATGTGCTGGCAGTTATTACATGATTCAAAATATTTTTTTCCCCTTGGTTGTGGCATGACTCACTATATCAATATTTCTGGAACAAAATACTTCCTGACTGGCCCAAACCAATGGTCTGTAGTTAAGGTGTGAAAAGCATTAATCTGAAGGTGTCAATTCAACAGCATTGCTTTTGGAATGTTATAACGAATATAATTGATTATGATACTGAATAAACTATACGCTCATTTTTCTTTTCAAACATAGCACCCCCCAGGATACCCCAAAGTCTCATTTGTGCATTAGGTGCACATTGTATGTACTGAAATACTGCCTTAACAAAATGTAACAGTATATAATATAAAACAATATAACATTAACATCTGTAGCTTCTTTAAACTGGTACTACAAAAAACATTCTCTGAAAATTTTTTAAAGGAAACTAAAATAGTGATTCTTTTTTTATCCACCCAAAGAACCTATTTTGCCCCCCATTTAACCTCAGTGTGGATGGGGGTAAGACACTGGCCAATTCTTTGTAGTTCACCGTACTCAAGTGATCTTGTCATGGTGGCAGGATTACACAAGGCTGAAGGCAACAAGGTGACACAGACTTGACCTCTTAATGCAAAGCCGGGTGGGTACTTTTTAAGCTGCCAACCACAAAGCATGGATTCCACGAGCACATTGTACAGATATTCCCCAGCCAATAAATGGGACAATGTTTAGAAAGCAGCCCAGTGATCTCTATAATTGGCTTCCTGATTGTGTGCACAACCCCCTCCTTCTGTTAAATGAATTTCTTGAATCAGCGCAGTACGGAGTGGGTTGTGATTTGTTGGATGTGCTTTATGTGCTGTCGATAATCAAGTCTGCTCGTTTTACCAGCCATGTCATCTACTGAAATACAGACGTCGGCTGGAGCCCCTTTGCCTGGGAAACGCAAGCAACCGAGGGGCTTTCTTGACCCACAAGGAGTCTTTAACAGTCACATAAAATGTATTTTGAGCACTTCTATTACAGCCCTAGGGAGAAGTGTTCATGCAGAGATTTACTTGCGCCATTACAGGAGCGTCCACATACATTTTGCGGATGTTAAACCATGCGGTGAGAGGGGACGCACTTCCATCATGGAGGATCTTAATGGGAACCAGTTGAACACTTTTAGAACTGAAGGATTACACCTGACTCCTATAAGCACATTCTACAAATTGTCAATGGATGTTTTCATTATAGTGTAATTTTTTTAAAGACTTCAGGGACACGGTGCAGTTCAGTGTGAATTAATTTCCCAAGCGGCTATCTTTGCACAGTCGAAAGCATTCCTTTCTTATGGACTGAGCATGCAACGTTACTTTCAGTTGGATGACTGCACACTTAATTTTCCAATAATTCAAGAGCAAGTTTCAACAGGTGGGGACAGCATCTGTATGTCCAAGTAAAATCTTATCCTCTGTCAGTTGTTAGCATATTTGTTAATAAAGCAATGAGCCATAAGAACCACAGTAATTGCAACAAAGCAGAGTTTATCATTAACAGTATATGGCTGTTAAACAACATAATCAAAGATAATTTCATTAACAGCACGTCTGCCTGATGGAAAAAATTCTGGCAGGTTCCACCTTCTTTAGTTGCTTTAGCATGGGCTAGCTCAGGCTACATGGTAGTGTTCACAGAGTAGCCACATGAAGTTTGTAGGTCTGTAGTGATTGACTCTGCAGAAAGTTGACCTCTACGTACTATGGGCCTCAGCGTCCGCTGACCATGCTCTGTTATGTTACGTGGCCTACCACTTGCTTTTGCTCTGAAGCTGAGTTGCTGTCGTTCCCAATTGCTTCCACTTTGTTATAATACCACTGACAGTTGACTGGAATATTTACTAGCGAGGAAATTTCACGACTGGACTTCGTTGCAAAGGTGGCATCCTATCACAGTAGTTTCACAGAATTCACTGAGCTTCTGAGAGCGACCCATTCTTTCACAAATGTTTGTAGAAGCAGTCTGCATGCCTAGGTGCTTGGTTTTATACACCTGTGGCCATGGAAGTGATTGGGTGCGTGAACACTTTTGGAAATATAATGTATTTTATTCCAAAATTTCTCAGCTTCAGGAATGAAATCAAAATGTGTGTCAGGTATCATACTTTCCTCATCAACACTTTCCCTCATGACTTAGTTTAGAACACATGACTGTGTTTAGAGGGGATTGGCTGAGAGACAAGAAAATTGTTTTTAACTTATAAAGTCTTTCATAGTGAACTCAAACACTGCTCGGCCACTTATATTTTACAACCAGAACTATTAATTTCATAAAATATAGTTAATATCTCTTTCTTATTGATATAGTTTCTGTCTTTGCTTTCAGTGCTAATCCCTTGGAATTATCTCATGTGGCCTCACAAAATTAAAAACAAAAGTCAAACGCAATATATCAGCAGACATGGTTGCTCTGCCAAGATGAGACAGAAGTGGTGAAAAGTTGATAGGGAGAGTGTGAAAGAGCATATGAGATGAGTGTGAACATGGGAATTGACTTACTTGGAGCTAAGACAGCGCCTGAGGGAATATGAAGCTCCTCCTCCACAGGTGCGTGAACACTCACTCCACACGCCCCAGGCATCCCACAGTGTCTCCCTGTCCTCCTCTGAGCGTGCGGTGCGAGAGCTCTATGGATCGAGCCAGCAGGGGTGGGAGCATGTTTGTGTGTGTGATGGAGAGGGAGAGAGAGATGAGAGAGAAAGTATATACATTAATGATTCTCTATGCACATTAATGATTGTGTACACAGTAAGTGCGCATTACTTCAGTTATCAAAGAATGTGTGTGCATCGATTTATTTGTTGTCTTCCACACATATTCTTACATTCTTTGTGCTTTTTACATTTTTCCCACAGTAATAGAGCATACAAATACAAATACACACATGAACAGTTACCAGCACAGTGAGTTTCACCATACAGTGACTCAACATACTATAATACTAGAACTTTTGCTGCAGTTTTCTGAAGTTGCTAAATTCATTTGTACCTGCATCTTGAAACTGAAACAACTGCAGCTACGCCTAGTAACAAATATTCAGAACTACATAATATCATATAAACTCACTATCATATGTGTGATATGTGTATTACTGTATATATATATATATATATATATATATATATATATATATATATATATATATATATATATATATATACACACACACACACACACACACACAGTAGTTGACATAGGTTTCACTCACAGTGAAACAGCACAGATGTACTATACATTATGATAACACAGGAAGCAGCTAACTGAAACCAAACTACAAATGTAGACATTAAATGGCAACCAAAATTCAACTTATTGGCTTGAAAAGTGAAAAGTGCACCACTGAAAAGTGGTGCAAACAACTTCTGTACAGGAGTGAAAGCGTAGATATCGCTCTATCGCTTCTATTTCTTTGCGATAACACAGTGCAGAAATCTGATTCAAACATTTCATGAATCTGCAGAGTCGCCTTTCCATTCTGTCTTATTGTGAGATTGTACGTGACTCACATCCAGAGTAACGAGGATAAGTGGGGCTGATATACACGTCATCTGCCTCTCAGCATTTGTAATTGGTGGGTTTGTGTGTCCGTCTACATTTTATGTAAAACTGACCAGCGGACACTCAGGAAATCAATAAGGATTTACCCATCACATCAGAAACCCTTCGTTCTTCATTCAGTCGACATTATCCATCCATCCATGCATCTTAGATAGGTCTTTTTTTTTTTTGATTTTGTGCTTTGAGCGCTGCCTGGGGCCACAAAACCACACACCCCTCCTGTATTTAGGCTCAACAACCCCCTACGTTCACCCTGTCAGCACTTTCAGCTCACTCCTTCATTGGCTATAGAAATTCAAGGTGAGGACAGCTGAAATACCAGGTGGGCCAAGGTGATCCACAATAGCTTCCTTCACTGTACTGTCTAACTCTGCCAGATCAAGCCTGGCACTGAAAGGGGCATGGGTATCTGAGGCATCAATCAGAGGTCAAGCGCTTCAACTTGCTTCACAATTCTGCTGCCCTAAATTGGCAGACTTAATCTTACCTGATTACAGGCGCTCAGCAAGCCAATCTTCTGAAACCAAGCCCTTCATTCTTCCTTTTGGCTCACTGTTGCTTGGAGCAGCCTTCATACCATTTCATGACATTTCATTAAACTTTATCAGAAGAGCACGTTTGGATTGAGTAAGTAGGACTGCAGTAAGGAATGTTCAAGGAGAGCTTATCTAGGCACACTGGTGTTACTTGTCCTTGAGAACTGATTGCGAATCAGATTTTTTACCATGATTATTCTAAACCAAGGTGATAACTGCCATCTGAAGAAAACTAAACTTACACCAACACCACAAGGCATAATCAGGCAAAAAAAGCGTTAACATGGTGGGGGCAGAGATTCCAAGCCAATGAAAACAGTCGAATGTCTGTTTAAGAGTGAATGGAAGAATATAAGGTCTGCTAGGAAATGGTCGAAATGTTCATGTTTCCTCCAGCATATTTCTGTCAGATGTCAGAGTCATCCTCTTTCACTGTGAAATGTTACGCCTTTCTTAACAAGCTCCAGCCTATTTTCCCCCTGCTATAATTGTGCAGCAGAGCATTTTGCTGTGAGGAGATATGAAATAGGAATCTGGTTCCAAGATCAATATTATGAGAACTTGAATTCAACACTTGCAAGGACAGTATGCATCTCAGGCATGTCGTGACAACCAATGGAGTGGCAGCCTCAAATCTGGGACAAAGCCAAAGACTACAGATCAAAATCTAATGCTGTTTTCACATGGGACTTATCACTCATACAATATCTCGCCTCATTTTTTGGTCAGGTGTCCAGCTGGACAGAAAAATAAGAGTGGAGACATCAGGCTAACAGGTGTAATGTATTCTTATTTATTAAAAAATATATAAATAAACAACAAAAGAAGCATTTAACAGTATGTACAATGAGTATACCTGGCTGCTTTACTAGATCTAAGACTGATAAAAAAAAATCAACCTTCTTAAATGATTCTGGGCTTAGGAAATACAGCTCTAAGACTATAAATGCTACAATAATCTTTACATTATGTGGAGGTTCTTTAGATTTTAGAGAGGCTATTCACACTAGCATCTCATTTACATAAATGGCAACTGAAAGGTTCTTCAGGAACGTAGCTCTGTGGGATCACGTCAAAGACCCCTGCATGGTACCTTTATTTAAAAAAAATTAAAAATAAATAAATAAAAAAGAATTTCCTCACTTTTTTTAAACAAACTGTTTAATGTAGTATTTAAACATAGCAAACGTTCCAAATCCCAAAAACGTGTGCTGCTTATTTTGAATTCCGTGTTTTTGTTATGTCATGAGAACCAGCACATTTGCATAAGACCACCAGTTCTGCCTACAGCTGCCTACCCTGCCCATTGACCTTGAATTTATAAGGGGCGTTTCAGCCTGGACTTTTTGAAAGAAATACAAAACACAGGGCAGCCAATCAGAACAGGGGCAAATTACATTGTTCATCATCAGAACTAAACCTTGTATCTCCAAAAAAGAGACTTTGTAGGAAAAGCATTTGGCTTTCCAAGTAGGTTATGTAATAAGGTTTTATTCTAAGTCATTCATCAGTTTTGCAGTTTTGACACTCTATAAACAATAGGTGGCATTTTCAAATTATGTAGACAAAAAGGCAAAGTTGATGATACAAGCTTTTCAAATAGTAATAATGTATCAATCTTAGCACAGTTTAAAAAATTAGAAAATAGTGGAAAATTGTGTTTTTTGTACAAAAACTGACAAAATGTATAAAAATTGAAGGGCCTTTTGAGAGTGTAGATCTCTGTGGTAACAGTTGACGAGCAAGCTACATTGTGATTCATTGAAGACAAAGAAATGCCATCAAACTGTGACTGATTTGAGCCTGTAACGCTCATATAGGTGCTCTGGAGTGTGTAAATGTCCCCAGTGAAGCCATTGTTACTTGCAAGTCCTTACAAGAATAATGGATATTTCAGCATGAGCCAACATCACGAGTGGGGGGTCATTCAAGCACACAAAAGACCAAAGGGAATGCATTTTAGGCAGCTGTCTTTGCCACCCTCATCTGAGTCCCATGCAGGCAGTGTAAGTGGTGGGGTCCATTCCAGTACCTGAGACTCGCAGAGGGCATTCATGAGTTTGGCAGACTACAGAGAGTTCCCGTGAAGAACACCTGTTCTGAAATGCATCCTGCTCACTGAACTGGTAAATGTTTTCTCTAACTAGGCAGCAAAATTAGCAAACCATTTCTATATCAAGGCAAGAACCACTATGCAAAACCTCATGCTGTCTTTGAAAGAAAAATAGATCAAAGAAATGGCTTTGAACCAGAAGCATGGCATCCTGTTTACCTTAAGGATAAAGAATGACCCTAGTGAAGAAAGGAGATACAAGGTAATGATACCATTAGCTTATTTTCTTTGGGCACGGTAGCAAAACGGCCATTAGTCATCTGAGGTTCTAGATTATTAAGGAGGGACAGCAATAAACAAATCAGACACTCACAATCTTAACATACAGCCGAGGGGAAATGGCGAGATCTAAACACAGCTGATGGAGCATAGAGAAAATCATATTAGCAAAAGGGTTCGCATCAAGTGACTTTAGCTGGGCCTCATCCGAATAAATAAACCCCCGGCCCTGGCCAACGGCTGCCCAGTTTCCTTTGAAAGCAATCATTGGATTTGCGCTCAATTACTGAAAGGCTGCTCACTTCACAAACAAAGGCAATTGCAGGCTTATTCTAGGCCTCATGGAAATGATCACCCTCACAACTGCTTATTCTTATTCTTCTCGGTCTCTCTGTTCTGTTGTTCTCATTCTTATTGTTCTTTGTCTCTGAGTCTTCAAAGCAGGGAGAGGAACCAGTCAGGTGGTCACACATATCTCTTTGGATAATTTCTACTGCTCTGATATGTAACACCTTGCATCCTCATCAGTCAGTATCTCTGTTCTCACTGGAGCATTGGCTGATTTCTAAACAGCAAATTATTCTTGTTAGGAACCATTCCCACCCCCTTTACTTTCCCTTTTCCTCTTCACGTGAGCTTCTTATTGAGGCATGCACAATCATTTCCATTTCTAACCTCAAATCTCCTATGGCCGAATAATAGATCATTTGGGTTCAGTAGGGCAAGGGTGAAATCCCACACGTTTCCGAACCATGGGTGATTACTTGAGACTTGTCTGGACAGGACCTTCTCTCAACAGAGCTGTGAATTTGATTTAGTAGATTTACTCGTGCAAAGAGTGCCCTTTGACAGGCTGAAGACTTCAGCACAAAGCTTACTTTCACAGTCCCTGGGTTACATCAATATACATGGTATGGGATTTATTTAATTGGAAAGTCATATGATCACCTCACATCTGTTTAAGCCCTTGTCTCCCTCCAAGTGCCACATACTGTCCACATCTCATAGTGCAGCGGTTTATTATTTTGAATTAGTCCTTCACAAAAGTCTCTAAAACCCTTAAATCCAATTTTCAAGATTTCACTTCAAATACGAGTAGAAGAGCATCAAAATGTCATTAAGCAGAATCCTTCTTCTTATGATAGATCATATCAACCATTCAGGGAAAGATTTATCCATCATTTGAGCTTTTACAAACTGACCATCATAGAGCCAGTGACCTTCCAGAGTGCATTCCATTTGTCTAATGCAATCTCTTAATAATGCCTTGGTATGTCCTCATGTCAAAAAAAGGAAATACTCAGAAAATTCCATTAAGGCTGCAACAAATACAAGACAACAATAAAAATGGACCACTAACAAAAGTAAATGATTGATAGCAAACATCCCAGATGTGTTCTAATGCTATCTTACTTGGTCAAAAGAGACAGGAGAAAGAGGAGGAAAGTTAACAGAACTGTACCAGAAGCACAAGAGCAGCCAGCAGCGCGGCAGCAGCAGTGGGTTGGTCCATGCCTGGAGGGACGCGGAATGACCAGCACGCGTGTTGGAGTGTTTGTGAGATCAGCGCGTGGAGCTCCACTCTCAGTGGCTGTGTGTGCTGTTCCAGCACTCTTTCTCTCTCCCTCTCTCTGTCTTTCTCTCTGTACCTCTCTCGCTCTGCCTCTCTCTCTCTCTCGCTTCTCTTTCAGAAGAGTCAGAGGGGTACTTCTAGACCCAAGAGCCTCCAGCCAATCAGAAGAAACCCTGCTAAACCAAACACAAGACCCAGGTCAGATGTACTTTCACTGACTCACACAATTTCTCTCGCTACTCCCTTCACTTCTTCCTTCTCCTTCATATGACGATCCCGCTTGTTTTTCCTCTCTGTCTCTTGGGCTCAGCCACTGTTTTTCATCTCTCTCTCCCCTACCTACCTTTTTCTCTCTTGCTCCCTCTCTCTGCTTTCTGTCTTCTCCCTCCAGCTAATCTTAGTTTTGGCCTGTCCTGCAGTATTCACATCCCCAATGTTTAACACTTACAATGGTCACCTTGGAAAAACTTGTGGATGACTTAATGGCCAAAAATTTCCATATCCAGATCCACCACCGCAGGCTCTCTCTCTCTCTTTCTCTCTTTCTCTCTCTCTCTCTCTCTCTCTCTCTATTTCTATTCAAGTTCTGACTCTGCAGTTCATATTACGTGACCCATACAAATGAGATGAAACAGTCTCATCAAATGGGGGCAAAAGATCTGGGATCTAAATCACAGCAATTCAGTTCTTTTTCAGTTAGAAGTAAAGAAAGAAAAAAAACCTCTTGGAACTTCAATGAAGTTCATTCAAAACATCTGCTTAGTGAAGGACACTCAGTGAGGGGAGAGAGGGAGACATTCCCATATGTGCCTCTGGAGGATGGTACTTAAGACTTTAAAATGTAATTTAATGAAAAGAGTGTGTGCTAAAAATACAATGCATAAAAAAAAAAGATAAGTTTTAATGATAACCCCCAGTTCTCATCCCCTAGTATTGTCCACAAACACTGTGTAGAGTTATTTAAAATAGCTAGATTCTATATTTAATATAGATAGATTCATTTAGATTTATGTCACTTTTATGTCGATTGATTGATCGATCGATCGATCGATCCATCCATCCATCCATCCATCCATCCATCCATCCATCCATCCATCCATCCCTCAAAGTTATGTGTCTATCATGTAGTTGTCCATCCATCCATATTGTCTATCATCTAAACTAGCTGTCTATTATCTATCTTTCTACCTATCCATACTTGTCTACCATCTCTCTGTTCATCCATGCATTCATCCATCTATCTATACCTATCATCTGTCTGTCCATCCGTCATCCATCCATCCTGTCTATAATCTGTCCATTCATCCATCCAGCCATCCATCCATCCATCCATGCAGGCATCCTTAAATTCTTCCATTCACTACACACATATAAAAATAAATACTGTAGGTTCCCTGAAAAACTATTCAGTGGACGGATCTTTAAAGAATTGTTTTTGTAAATGATGCATGAGTGTGAAAAATCTTGTTTTTTGAGTTTAAAGCACCTCAGTGTAATCTAATCGTTCTATACCAATTGAAGATTTCCCAAGAACCAAATAGGAACCTTTATGTTTAAGAATGTAGACATTTTCAGGTTGAATACCAATTCACAATGAGAAACATAACAATAGGAGTTAACTGACAATACAATGGTGCATCACATTCAATTTATAGTCCCTGATTTTGATGATTCTGATATTTACATTACTGATGCTCTCTTACTTCATGCTGGTTTTGTATTGAATACCTTATAGGTTCAGGTCTTTCATTCAAATCAGACCATTACCATGTTAGTGTAATAAAGTGATATCATGTCTGAAACAGTGCAGTGGCTGGATCCTGCAGCTTTATAAGATGGTCCTTTGAGGCAGTCCTCATTGAATTTTATTAAAGAGGCTTCAGATCTTACTGCTCTCTTGGATATCACTGTCATATTTAATTAGAAAACTGAGAAAAGATTAAAAATAGTATGTAGTGAGCAGCATGCTCTGGTATGGGGAGCACTGCCTTCAAATCCATTACAACCATTTACTCCCACAGTACAGCTGCAGTGGGATTACAAAATTTATTGACCCGATAGCTGAGCAACCACATATGTCTACCAAGATCCTTTCCTGAAGTTCAAGTGCGATGATATCATGCTCAGGAAAAGTTTGATGTCATCAGCAAGAATCAAAGAAAAGCAGCACATGATAAAGACCACTGATAATGCGCTATTTGAAGGCTAATTACATAGAGATTTAATAACACGTATGCATGAATGACATATTTATTAAGCAACGCTTGAAAGTTTGTGAACAGCTTTTGGCAGAAATCACAAAATGGCATAAGATGTTTTAGGGCATAAATGACACGTATGACACTTTTATGATGCCTTATTCCCAAGTAATAGAGTAAGAGCTTATAAGACAAGCCTAGCTAAGAGCTCCATATGTCAGCTCTTCACATTTCTACTTGAGTTAAAGTATGAAAGTATACTTTCTATTAAGGAGTTAACTCTACATAGGTATCCATAATAGCAACTATTCCTAAAAATAACATAATGTAAATGTAATAACTTTCACAACTTCTATGTTTGATAAGTTACATACATTTAAAAGTAAGTCAATTTTTACTTTCAAAACTAAATAGATAGGGGGACCTTTTTGTACTGGAACAAGTATGCATAAGAGAAAATATATTTTTAAATGATCACTTGGACGGCCCCTACCAATATGAACTCAATTGTACTTATTATTTTGAAAAGAAAGAGATACAGTCCATTTAATCCATATATGGAAAATTAGCTGTAAAAACTGCCTATACTGAATCCACTCTTTCAGTGATGTCACAAAAACCTGCCCATACACACTGAAGTTGTTAAGTAGGAACTTTTTCAAGGCACAGTAAATATAAAAACAGCTTGTTTAATTCAAACTGTTAAAGAAAGGTATGAAAATGGTGATGTATCAATGAATTAGAACTGTTTTGGTACAGAAAAAACAAAAAGTGTCTACTCACTGTCCACTCTATTAGACACTCCTATCTTGCTGCTCCACCTTGTAGATGTAAAGTCAGAGACACAGTTCACGTTAGTCATCCACTAGTCCTTCATCAGTGGTCACAGGATGCTGTTTGGCTGGATTATTTTTGGTTGGTGGTCTATTCTCAGTCCAGCAGTGAGCAGTCTATTCTCAGTCCAGCAGTTTTATGCCGTCTTGTGATTGCTGACATTAGCTGTTCAAAATTTTAAAATATTGCTTTTTCTTGTTATTCAATGTATGTGCATGTTTTATGTAGTCCTTATAGGGGCAGACCTCAAATAAGCGAAACCTTACATTACATTACATTAAGTCTTACATTTTCAAGTCATGAGGAAATTAGTATGGTAGTTTTAATTCCTAACCTCTGATTAGGAATTCCTCACCAATGGCAAAGTCTGAACTGGTTTTCATAGAGTAGAATCTTAAAATTCTAACACATTGACGAATGTGTAATAATACATAGAAAGTTCACCCTATAGCTTTGCTGTCACAATTCACCCCTCCCAGTCCGGTCCATGTGCATTTGTTTTGGTCTAGTCCATGTGCTTTTTGTTTTGATCCTAGTCCGGCCCCTTGTTTCATGACTGCACCCCTGATTGTCTCCACCTATTTCCCACCTGTCCCTTGTTTACCCTGTTATTTAAGCCCTGTGCTTTGCCCTTTGTTTCAGCTGGTCTTTGTATTGTTTGTTGTTTGAATGGTTTGGTTGTATGCTTCTGCTGTTTGAGGTTCTGTGTTCTTTATTGTCATGTCTGTCCCGCGATTCTTTACATGTTGGCTATATGAACCTGGACCGTTCTGACCATGACCCTGGATTTGCCCTTAATAAACGTCGCTTATCTCCACATATGTGTCCGCCTCCTCGCTCCCAACCGTTACATTTGCATCCTGAAGAAAAATGCCTTTCAGCTACTGAACGTACACACAAGCATTTATCATGCAAAAAACATTTTACAGCACAGTTTTTAAATTAAAGGTCACTATCAAATTAAAAGTAGATGAAGATGATAGCAGCTCACTCCGAAACAAAAAGTCAGCAACTTTATTCACAGTGAGGAACAAATTCTTTCTTCCCAAACATACACAAACTCCATATCCAGAGGGCTACTGCATACCTATAAGTGCACCAAAATAAACGGTAGGAAAGGGAATGACTTTAAAGGTTTCGAGAGGAAATGAACTTTATGATTGGCACCTTCTGTAGACACATCATTAGGTAAACGATAGGCAACCAAAGTTCTGCTTCAATGGCTTTTCCATACCTGCAGGCTTGTCAGTAAAATTCAACCTCAATATGCTGTCTGTTATTAACAGGGTGGGAACTAATCCTTCTTTAAGGGCAATTTTCCCTCACTGAATGAGGAACACTTAATAAGCAAACAGAAACACTTTGCAAAATATTCTAAATATTAAGTTATACTTTTTTGATCCCACAACCGGGGAAATTCCACCTCCGCATTTAACCCATCCGTGAAGTGAAACACCACATACACACTAGTGAACACACACACACTAGGGGGCAGTGAGCACACTTGCACGGAGCGGTGGGCAGCCCTATCCACGGCGCCCGGGGAGCAGTTGGGGGTTAGGTGTCTTGCTCAAGGACACCTCAGTCATGGACTGTCGGCCTGAGGATCAAACCGGCAACCTTCCAGTCACAGGGCCAGCTCCCTAACCTCCAGCCCACAACTGCCCCAAATAATCACAATAGTAGCCAGCAATTTTGACTCAAACAACAAAACACTCTACAAATTAAACAAATTACAGTGGCACTCTGGTCAGAATCAAAAATGTAACCTTTGTTCCATCTGTAGTAAACTTGTCTATTCATCTCCTAAAGTGGTGCAATAAAAGTATACAGAGTGGGATTTTCCAGTTTAATGACTTGGAATACCCCCTTCTGATTTAGTATCTTGAAGGTGGGAGGATCTTTTGAAAAAGCTACAAGCACTTTGGAGTGAATACAGGAGGGCTGTTTGAATTTTCCGTCCTCCACCGATAGATGGCTAAGCCAGTTGGAAGTCAGAAAGCTAACTGTCCTTTTAAGAAGCCAAATGTCATGCCTGTATTTATTAGCCTCTAGTGCATTTCTGTATTGCTGTTATTCCCAATGTTTGTATGATGTCTTTGTGAAATGCATGCTAGATATTGTAGTAAGAGAACACTGATTCATGAAAACACAAAAAGACACAAAATCGGGGTTTCTGTCAAAACAGTGATGCAGAGGAAAACAATGATCACAAAATACTATATACTACAAATAACATGCTGAATACTAGATTTAAGCCAAAATGCCTCTATATGAGTATCAGATCAATGTTTTTCAATGCAGCAGCATCTTGTATTACGTAGTTGCCCACCTTACCTTAAATAAGCACATTTACAACATCAGATCAAGATCATTAGGTGGTGCAATGCATGTAATTTCAGCAGATTATTGATTAAGTGATTTAGTTTTAGTGATTAGAGCAATAGCGATGCTCCTCCAGTGATTTATTACATTTGGAAGGGTGTTTATTAGTTTTTATTTCAAGTACGTTAGTCCTTCAGGTCCACCAACAATTAATTAATCTAATCTAATCTAATCTAATCTAATCTGAACAACTGTACAACTGTGAACTCACACTGTGAAAGTCACAATCAGTGTCAGAAATAAGGGTAAGAGTGCCCCCACATTCAACAGTTTTACCTTTTGCCCTGTTATTCCTGACACCGACTGTAAGAAACTGATATTCAGAAAGGTAAAAACAATCCATGAAGAGCGACTCATGACAGCACTCCTCTTGAGTGTTGAGTGTTGAGTGTTTTTCATATAACTTGTGTTGCATCAGACTTACAGTTGGAACATACTGTATGACAAAGATGAACAGCCTCCAATATGCTTTTACAGCATGTACAGAAAGACTAAGTACATATCCATCTTTCATTGCATAAATGTTGTATGACAATCAAAAATGAAAAGTGGCCATTCCTGGGCCCCATGCTGTGCTGACTTACACAGGAACCAGTGCTGCTGTCCATAGTGAAAAGCTCAACATGAAATAAAAAATCTTGTGTTGGAAGTGGAAAATGATTGAGCCATTTCAATGGATGAGAAGAGAGGAGAGCCGCGAGATAATGACGATGATGTAGTGAGGTCTACCACAACCCTAGATGCCAAGAGAAAGTTGCTAGTGTAGTCATCCAGACTTTGTCAGGCATTTTACAAAGTCCACTGGGAAAGGAAAGAAGACAAAAAGGAGCAGCCAGGTTTTAATCTTTGGTCTGCTGATGGCTACGGTTTGTCTGCAATGAGTGGCCACTTAATACTGTCTGGTGAGATTAAAAAACCTGATCACTGATCAAGAACTGAAGATAGAGCTGTAGTTTAGTTTCTTGGAGTTGTTTTTTTTTTTTTTTTTAACCCAATTCAATGTTCTCCCCAATATAGTTGTTGCCAACTGACAATTTTCGAACTACCACTGACATAACATCATCTGCCAGTTTCTCACACTTGCAGGAGAACACAAACTGCCAATTGTGTTACATCAGCTAACAGATGCCTGCTTTCACATGTTCACAGGTTTCAGAAAGCACAGCAATGCAGACTTCTCTGGTTAAGGAAATATATTATCATGTGATGTCATGACCTTGGAAACTTTTTTCCTGTGTTTTTCTGCATTTTCCGTGATCATGCTCCCCAAATTCCTTTTCCGTTTGGCTAGTTAGATGAGGTGGCTATTATCCTATATTAACAGCATAATCAGATCATACAAATCTTGAACTGAACACCAACTCAGGAGAAAGAAACAGAGCTCACATTACAGGGTTCCAAAACCTGACATTAAGCTCTGCGTCCAAGGCTCCTCTCCCAAGAGAAAGGTAAAATTGTGTGAGTGGGATAAATGGTGCCCCCCCTCAATAAACGACGCATGTGCTCAGGACATGATTTACACTAAAGTCATAATTTAAAAGCTTTCCAGGCCCAGATATAAAATGTTTTACCAGAAAGGAACTTTACAGCCTGCAGATGAAAATCAACCACAAGTCCTAAAAAGCAAGGATTAAAATAAAAACTTAATTCTCTGACGCCGTATTCCATTCGTTTTTTCTTCGGGGCTTGGGAAGGAGCAAAGTACACAAATACAGTGTGACAGAACATGGAAAAGGAATCCTGTAACAGATACATTGAGCCTTCCTTGAGACTACTTTATAAGAGACATGCGTGTTTCACTGCATAAATACTTTTTATGATGTAACAAAAAACTTTGATGAAGTCATATGAGTGTTTCAAAAAAGCCCAGGCCCCATTTTCGGTCACTGTCATTCTTCACTCTTATATGGACAATCCTAACTGCACTTGTCCCTTTTTCTAGGATGCTTATGCTCTACATGAGCAAGTATGAAATCCTTATAAATAAGGATTCCTATATGGTTCTTAGTTTGAATATATGGTTCTATGATTACTTTTTTTATCGGTATAGAAGCTTTACATCATATGGAGATCCTGTAAACATTAAAAAGAGCTTCTTCATACTCTCACATCTCATTTACATACATAGTCCAAGGAAGCACCATCAACTGAAAGGTTCTTTAGAGAATCCTAAGGTATGATTCCAAATAAGTGACTTTTATTTTTAAGACTGTATGGCACAATAGCATCTTAATCATCCCTCAATTGCCATCATCATGAACATCATCAGAGAAATAAGCATGACTCTGGTAATGTCGCTCTGTCCCAGACACCGCTGTTTGTCCATTACAAGGTGAAGACATTTTGAGTGGTCATCGAAATTCAAGGCAAGACATTTTCACTCGCTTGGAGCTTTCTGGTATTCCAGAGATGATAGATTTACTCACTCATAAACAACTCCACGGAGAACTCACTCTGAGTCTGAGTTTCTCAGGCCAATCCATTCTGAGTAAATAAGGTTCACATGGGAGTGACAAATGCTAGAGTGACTGATTGTGGAGTCTGCACACTTCTACTACTCACCTCCTGTCCTTCCCATCATCCACCACTCCACAGGAAGATCTGGGCCTGTACAATATCTTTAACCCCTTAAACTGCAAGGCCCTGCATGTGGACTCACCTCTGTTCCTTAGTTTCATAGCTACATATAACATAACTTACATATTAGAGTCATGGCAGATACTGAAGAGTTCATCATAGTTGCTGAATAAAAGTTCTTGATAGCATCAATTAGAGATCTATTTTGATTCTGTAGCAAATCTAGCACTGCAGCACAACACAATTTATAGCAAAGTAGGTCACATGATGTCAGTAGCCATGTGTAGCCTAATGTTAACTTCTGAATGAGTAGTAAGTTAAGTATCACAATTGGTTTATTTTAAGAAGTTTAATTCTGCATGCATTTGCATTGGAAGCAATATTTCTGTTTTGCCTCATTTTAAAGCTTAGTAACTTTAAAAAAATCTGTATCCATATCAGCAAAGAAAATTTCATTGCACAACAGTTATTTACAACCTTGCTTTCTGATTGGCTGAGATCACCAATCACAGTCAACTTACACATAGCACCCTATAAAGGCACACTGACCACATCTCTTTAAGCATCACTCCGCTTAAAGTTTCATCACAGTTCTTTATGACCTCCCATTCTTATCAACTGAGATCAGGAATAGCACTCTAACCACATCTCTTTAAGTATTTCTGTGTAACATAGCCACCAGCAGCTATCAATCAACTAACCAATTACTCCTACATAAGTCTTACATAATCACCCAGTCAACTAGTTAAATACTACTAGAAATGAACACAATGATTTTGTTATCTGAGAATAAACAGAACAAAATCCCAATATATAGCTCACTTAACAAAATTCTAACTGAATCTATAGTGCAACAGCACTTTAATCACCAGAGATGAAGTTTCGTTACTTATTTGTGGCCAAGAACCACCTACACTACATTTCCAAAGGTATTCAGTCACCCATCCAAATCACTGAATTCAGGTGTTCCAATTACTTCCATGGCCACAGGTGTATAAAACCAAGCACCTAGGCATGAAGACTGCTTCTACAAACATTTGTGAAAGAATGGGTCGCTCTCAGGAGCTCAGTGAATTCCAGCATGGTACCGTGATAGATTAGCTCAAGAACAGGGAGTAGAGAGCTTCATGGAATGAGTTTCCAAGGCCGAGCAGCTGCATCTAAGCCTTACACTACCAAGCGCAATGCAATGCACTGAATGCAGTGGTGTAAAGCGCCACCACTGGACTCTATAGCAGTGGAGACGTGTTCTCTGGAGTGACAAATCACGCTTCTCCGTCTGACAATTCGATGGATGAGTTTGGGTTTGGCGATTGCCAGGAGTACTGTACTTGTCTGACTGCATTGTGCCAAGTGTAAAGTTTAGTGAAGGGGGTTATGGTGTGGGGTTGTTTTTCAGGAGCTGGGCTCGGCCCCTTAGTTCCAGTGAAAGGAACTCTTAATGCTTTAGCAGACCAAGAGATTTTGGAAAATTCCATGCTCAAACTTTGTGGGAACAGTTGGGAACGGCCCCTGTTGTTCCAACATGACTGCGCACCAGTGCACAAAGTAAGGTCCATAAAGACATGGATGAGCGAGTTTGGTGTGGAAGAACTTGACTGGCCTGCACAGAGTCCCGACCTCAACACGATAGAACACCTTTGGGATGAATTAGAGCAGAGACTGCGAGCCAGGCCTTCTCGTCCAACAACAGTGTCTAACCTCACAAATGTGCTTCTGGAAGAATGGTCATAAATTCCCATAAACACACTCCTAAACCTTGTGGAAAGCCTTCCCAGAAGAGCTGAAGCTGTTATAGCTGCAAAGGGTGGGCCAACACCATATTAAACCCTATGGATTAAGAATTGGATCTCACTCAATTTCATATGCATGTGAAGGCAGACAAGCAAATACTTTCAGCAATATAGTATATGTTGATAGGAAGCAGCCATTTGAGTGACATGCAGAATGACCGACTATAAACCCTTCCTTTTGCGTGAGCAAAACAGACTCACATAAAAACAAAGTATGCAAAGTATGCCAAAATGTTAGGATATCACATTTTCAGTAACTCTATTTGATTTTTAGAGTACTAGGCCACCAAAATGCAACCACTAGACACCACTGCATCATCAGTAGGTCTACAGAAATTAGGACTTTAACATCTAGCTTATGACTGCAGCACACAAGTGCCAATATCTCATGTTATAGCTCTCCCTCTTGTGTACTATTGCGTAAGTATTGGAACAGAAAAAGTGGTATCTCGACCAGGAATAAATAAAGCCTCTCGAGAGGAGTGTTTTAGTGGGAGAGATTTTAAGGCTTGCTCATTTGTCTATGAAATCATCAGCAGGGGGTGCAACAGCTGAGTGATGCAATCATTCCCAGCCTAATAGTATCCTTGCTCAGCAGGTCAGATCATTTATCAGACACTGTACACATGCAGACTTTGCAGTGCCTTCCCACAATCAGAGAGGTATACATTTTGTGAAACGCACAGCATGTGGGAACGATGGTCTGCAGAGCAGAGCTTAAGTTGACTGCAGGACTGAGAATAGTGGAAGAAAATGAAATTTGCTTCATGCCAGGTGAGATGTGCAAATTATTATACTAGCGGACAGCCTCAAGGTTACTTGGCGAATAGAATAAGACAACCTGCACCTCATTTCCCAAGACAAATGATACACCATTCTCTACCATCCGACTCTAAGGCTTAGAATATTTTCCCTCTAAATAAAGCAGGGAGGAAAACCCAAGGTATTTATAACATCCTGAATCTCTGTGCACAGATTCTTTCTAACCCTCTCACGCAGACAAGGCACTTTCCGAGATTTTAGAAGAGATTTGGGGCAAACGCCAGAGCACTTCCCCTGGATTAGCACTCGCACCCGCTCCAACTTCACCACCCCGACTGTGACACAGGACTTTAGTGGAGGAAACCTCTCACCTCACTCAGTGGAAGGAGGCATAAATCATAAGTGTTAAGTGGCCTTGGATTGACTGTGGTGGAGAAAGTGGCAGTAAATGAAATAAGGTCAGCATGAGTTGAGCAAGGGTGGTCTAAATGTGCAGATGTATGCAAAAGTTGTGCCGATGCTCGAATTACATGTTTTCATGTTTTTCTAGATGAAACAAATTTAACACATTCTCTACAGAGAACACACTTCTGCATATTTTAGTCATGATTACTGTTTATTTGCTGAATTTAACATATTGGATAAACAAATAACACATAAAATGAAAAGTGGCGCAACCGTTTAAGCGTATCATGAGGACATCGTGTGCTTGATCCCTGTTGATGCTACAGCCATCTGTGGCCAATAGTCCAAGACAGCACAACTGGCCTCGCTCTGTCTGGGTGGTTAGGATGCCCCCCACCCTCCTTAATAGGTCTTGGAGGAAGCCCGTGCTAGCGTTTGTCCTCCTAGCGCTGGTGGTATTGTGTGACTAGGGGAGTCCTAACCAGTGGGTGGAACTGGAGACAACTAAATTGGGGAGAAAATTGGGGGGAAAAAATCACAAAAAAAGTACAACAGTAGTTTTAAGGTCTAATTGTGTACCTTAAATAAGTTTTTCCCAGCTGCAAAGTATGTATTTGTACCTTTTCATAACCTAATGTTTTAAAGCAGAACAATAAAACAAAAAGCCTGAAGGTGAGATGGGGTGTGTGGAGCCAATACAACTTAGAAAACGTTTCAATGGATTATGGAACAGTTATATTCCCTGACTAAAGGTACTGAGATGTATCCTTTGAGGGTACCACCCCAGAGACAGTTTCATACATTTATTTCTGAAAGTGTAGAAGAAAAACATTCATAAGCTTTATGGTCCATTATTGTAAACAGATTTTACTTGAAGTCTTTCTGGACCATTTTTGTTGGCTTAAATGTTCACAGAATATAAAGAGCTGCTAGTGCAGCTCTATGCAGTTTAGTCCTAGCACATAAAGGAGACAAGGGAGGGTTGTAGCACTATTTGTAACTTTCAGATTTCTGACCTTGTGGTTGTTTGTGTTATACATTTCAAATTTTAATGAAAGATTTTTTCTGTAACAAATAACAATAAATCTAGAAATCATCTGTTTACTCAAGGGCTTTACAAGGGTTCATACTCTGAAAATATCTAATGTAGAAAAAAAAATACAGTGAGGAGAATAAATGTTAAGTGGGCGAATGTGCTTTTACATCTGTTTATTTCATATACTCCAAACTGTACTGGAACAGCGTCATTATATGTGTTGCTTAAGCTTCTCACTGCAGTCCAGGCTGAAAGTTCCTTGGTTATAGTGGGGGGAATATACATACTCTCAATTTAGTTTTTTTAAAACCATTTTATCATGATTGCCTAAGCATTTTAAGCATCTAGGGACTTATCAACTGTGCTGAGTTGATTAACCATCTTTGCTTCATTGCTTCTCTGAGAACTCCCAGATGCAAACTTTGGTATATGGCCTGGACCTCAAGGGTGTCTCAAACTCTTTCCTCTGACCCCCTCCTGTCTCCCAACTGATTTGTTCTGGTGCTTTTACTCTGTACTGGAATACACAGGAAATAAGAGAGTTTAGAGTTGCTACCAGAGGGTAAGAAAAGCAAGCCAAAGAGCCCGTCCAGGAGATATACCTCCTCTTAGTCATATTCTAATACTCAATTAAGTTGTTATGTGAGGAACCCTCATGAAACCTGATTTTGTGAAGCTGCTTACTCACTTGCTTTTAAATCTTTGTCCACAAAAGGAAGCATTAAATCATCCTTAAAAGAGAAGACTGACATGTATTTAGTAAAAATGTAAATGTGATTTATTTCTCTTTTCTTTTGTTATGTTGATTCAAGTACAAGTAAATGCCAAAAGCAACAGTTCATTTCTCAGATAAGATAATCTACAGACCTCCAACACAGACATAATTACAATTTGTTTTTAAATAGTATAATCTGAAATAGCCCTATTCACAGTATTCAATAGGTGTGTGATATTTTACCATGAATCATTACAAAGTAAGCATAAGTAGGCTTGTTTGATAGTAGCTTCTTTTGCAAAATGCAGCTGTGGGCATCAGCATATGCAAACTATTTGTGGCAGGGAAAAAAAAAAACAATACAATACTGCAATATTTTGGGCTAAAATAAAATAATTTGCAATATTTGCAATTATGTCATGTGATGGTCCGACGGAAAAGACACGTGGGTACGTTCCAGTTTGGGGTGCAAAAATCGGTGTTTATTAAATCCCAGTGAAAAACCAAACAAAAAAACAAAAATGCAATTTATCCAATGCCAAAAAGAAAAATATTTACAAATATATACAGCTTAATATGAATAGTCAGTTATTCAATCACAACTTGAGAGGGTTTCAGGCTTCAACCACATTCCATTACCTCTCCCACAAGACTGGCTCATTCTGGTCCATCTAGGGCTTTTATAGAGCTAAACAGGAAGTGCTATGACGTCACTTCCGGTTTTTGCGCAGGGAAAGTTCACTATAAAAACGCAGCAAACAAAGGGTCCTGTTTTCCTCCCTGACTGAAAACACGGCTACCTTCCTCTGGAGTCTATTCACAGGTAAGTACTTGTTGCCTTCCCCAAGCGTTTCAATAATGTTAGTTTATAATATATGTTTCATTACATCACTAAATCAATCTAAATTTACAAATAATAAAACATTCACATTCACCATTAAGTTTTGTTTCTTTTCTCTGCAGGTTTACTCTTGTTCCCCAGCATAACCACTCAATCAATAAATGCTATTTAAAAACAGTTTGTGTCTCTGAGTATGAAATGTCCCCATTACCTAGAAAGTTCAAACATATGTACATTGTGGTGGAGGGCAGCTCCGTCACATTCCCTCCCCCATCTCCAGCTGATGGAAGGGGCTTCAGGACACTTCCTCAGCTGCCCTGGACAAAGAATCTGCCACTACGTTAGAAGCACCTGTCCTGTATGTAACAGTATATTTAAAAGGTTGCAAGGACAAATACCACCTGGTGATTCTAGCATTCGCATCTCTCATTTTATTCAACCATACTAGAGCCCGGTGGTCTGTCTCTAGTTGAAAATGCCTACCCAAAAGGTAATATCTAAAGGAGTCCACTGCCCATTTCACCGCCAAACACTCCTTTTCAATTGTCGAATATCGAGTCTCACGAGGACACAGTTTCCGGCTAATAAAAGCCACTTGGTCTGCGTTGAGTCCCATCCTCCTGCAACAGTACAGCCCCCAATCCTACACCTGAGGCATCAGTTTGCAGAATAAAAGGCTTTGAAAAGTCAGGACTCTGCAACATTGTGTCCTCACACAGAGCATCCTTTAGGTCCTGAAATGCCTTCTCACACTCCCCTGTCCATTTCACAGTCCCTGGTGCAGATTTCTTTGTGAGGTCAGTAAGGGCTGCAGCTCTAGTGGAAAACTGCGGTATAAACTTCCGGTACCAACCAACCAGTCCAAGGAAAGATCGAACCCTCCTCTTTGTTGTGGGCACAGGAAAGGACCGTATTGCCTCCACCTTTCCCACTTGTGGTCGTACTAGTCCATTACCCAGCACAAATCCTAGATACTTGATCTGGTTCTGAGCAATGGCACATTTCTGAGGATTGATGGTTAACCCCGCTGTCTTAATCCTCTGAAACACATTCTGGAGATGTGCCAGGTGGTCCTGCCAGGTGTGACTAAAAATGGCCACATCATCCAGATATGCTGCTGCATAGTCTGATGTACCCTCCAGAACCTTATCCATTAATCTCTGAAATGTTGCTGGTGCACCCTGCAGGCCAAACGGCATCACTGTAAACTGAAACATCCCATACGGTGTCCTGAAAGCGGTTAGTTCCTTTACGTCTGGTGATAAAGGTACCTGCCAATACCCTTTGCTCAAATCAATGGTAGTGATGTACTTTGCCCTACCCAGTCTCTCAATCAGGTCATCCACTCGTGGCATTGGGTATGGGTCAAACTTTGACAGTGAATTGATCAGCCTGAAGTCAATGCAAAATCTCATAGTCCCATCCTTTTTAGGTACCAGCACTATTGGGCTGCACCACTCACTATCCGAGGGTTCAATTACCCCCATCTCCATCATAGTATTAATCTCCTCCTGTAAAACAGGTAATAGTCTTTCTGGGACCCTGTAACACTTCTGGCGAGCTGGTGTATTATCCTTCAGGTGAATCTTGTGTTGAACCATGGTGGTGTATCCAGGCTTTTCTGTGAAGAGTGTCGGGTCCAGGAAGTTCATCACCTGCTCTTGTTTTTCTGAGGGTAAGTGAGACAGATCCACAGGCTGTCCTGGTGGCTGAGTGGGGAAATACTGCTCTGGCAGCTCTTCTTCTTTTACTGCACGTACCATGAGTTGCTGCATTGTTACAGTCCCTCTGCAATACTCTTTCAGCAGGTTGACATGGAACTTTTGGTGTTTCTTGCTCCGCTCAGGCATAAGAAGCTCATATGTCACTGGTCCCACTTTCCTGGTGATTTTGTATGGTCCATGCCATTTGGCCAGGAGTTTACTTTCGCTGGTTGGCAGAAGCAGCAATACTTCCTGCCCTGGCTTGAACTCTCGAGTACGGGCTTTCCGGTCATACCAGGCTCTCTGACTGCTTTGTGCCTTCCACAGATGCTCCTGGGCCAGCGCAGTCATCTCCTCAAGCTTCTCTCTCATCTTCACCACATAGGTTACCACATTCTCTCCCGTCGCCTTGGGTTCCTCCCACTGCTCTCTCAGGAGATCCAACGGTCCCCTCACATGTCGTCCATAAATCAACTCGAAGGGAGAAAATCCTGTAGATGCCTGGGGAACCTCTCTGTAAGCAAAGAGAAGATAGGGAAGCCACTGGTCCCAGTCAGTACCGGTCTGTGAAACAAATTTACGGAGCATTGACTTCAGGGTCTGGTTGAATCGTTCCACTAAGCCATCTGTTTGAGGATGATAGGGGGAGGTCTTAATGCCATGTATGCCTAGCAGTTTGTAGACACCTTGCAATAAACTGGATAGGAAGTTTGCTCCTTGATCTGTCAGAATCTCCCGAGGGAGGCCTACCCTTGCAAACAGATGGATTAGAGCATTTGCTATCTGCCTGGCCTTAATGGTACGTAAAGGGAAAGCTTCAGGGTATCGTGTAGCATAATCACATACCACCAAAATATACCTGTTCCCTGTCCTGCTCCTTTCTAGGGGACCCACTATGTCCATTCCTATCCTCTCAAATGGAGTTTCAATTATAGGAAGAGGATGCAAATGTGCAGTGGGGACTAATCTGCCTGATGTCAATTGGCACTCCTGACACGTTTTACAAAATTCAGTCACATCAGAGTATATGTTTGGCCATATGAAACGTGCACCAATACGAGCTAGTGTTTTATGTTTACCCAAATGTCCTGCCCAGGGTATGGAATGGCCCAGTTTCATTACAGTTAACCTTAGGGCAGCTGGAACAACTAACAACTCAACTTCACCTCTGCGTTGATACAGGATTCCTTTTTTCAAGACATAAGCTTCTTCAGTTATCCCTTTGCCCTTCTGCTTTACCCCATCAATCTCAGACACCTTATTAAACCACGGTTGCAAAGTTGGATCCTGACCCTGCAATGTGGAAATGTTTGATGGTATAACGAGATCTACTGGAGCCTCTGGCTTTGGTAGGGGCTCTTCCTGGTCTACTAATGTTGACCTCAGGAACTTTTCCCTGCGTCTCTGAGCTTTAGGTTTGGTTGGTTTACTGAAGTTAACTTCCACACTGTCTTTAAAAGGTAATTCTGCTAGAGCCTCTCTTGCACTCTGTGCTCTTGTCATTATCATACACTGTTGAGTTTTAGGAAGCAGGTCTATAATCACTGGAAGGTCCTGGCCTAAAACTACAGGATAAGGTAACTGAGCTACTACTGCTACTGTCATTAGAAATGTTTGCCCATCTACTGTTAAGTAAACCTCAGCAGTGGGGTAACTTCTTTCATCCCCATGTACACAGCTCACCTGTACTCTAGCCTCCTTCCAGTCTTCTCTAGGAACCAAACTTTCCCTTACCAGTGTCTGAGTACTGCCTGTATCCACCAAAGCATTTTCTTGCTGACCATTTATCAATACTGCAATAGTTGGCCCTATCACCTGTTCATCTACAACTTTTGGTTCTGGTCTGGGAACTGTACACAAAAGGGTTGACTTAGTTGTCCAACGTTGACAGTAGGGTTTAGTATGGCCTAATTCTCCACAATAGAAGCACCTAACTTCTTTATTGGTTCTTTTTATAGGCTTGTCACTTCGAGGTGTACTAGTAGGTAATTTAGGTGGAGAGTGTCTACTCTGAAAGTATGTTCTGCTATAAGCATGACCAAGGCCCCTATCATCCCCTACAGACTTACGGCTGAAGTGCTGGTCTCGGCTGAAGCTGCAGGGTCCTCTACTTCTTCTGGCAGAGATGAAGATTTCAACCAATTGCGCTGCCTCCTCTGCAGTCTTGGGGTTTCGCTCCTTGATCCACACCTCCATTTCTGTGTTCACCATCCGCAGAAATTGCTCCAGGATCATCATTTCAGATATTTCCTTTACTGACTTCTGCTCAGGCCTGACCCATTTTGAGAATAATTCCTTTAGGCGAACATACAATTCACGTGGTGTCTCCCCAGGATAAACCTCTAGTGCACGAAATCTCTGGCGGTAAATGTCCTGTGTTATTTCATACTTAGCAAGAATAGCAGCTTTGACTTCCTCATAGTCCTCAGCATGCTCACTGTCCATGGCTACATATGCACTTCGGGCTTTTCCGGTAAGCAGCGGAACTAGCCGAATTGCCCAATCCTCTTTGTGCCAGCGGCAGACCTTTGCAATACGCTCAAAGGTTGCCAGGAAGTGCTCTATGTTGTCCTCTGGAGTCAGGGGATACAGTTTGGGCTCCCTAAAGCCCGGTGGTACTCTCTGCTCCTGCTCTTTTCCTGTTTGGCCACTGGCTCCTTCGTTGGCATCCTCCTCAGGCTGTCCTCGCTGGTCCACCTGCTGTTGCAGTTGTCGGAATTGGTGCTGTAGGCTCTTCCATCGCTGCTCCTGTCGGATGGCTTCTCGCTCCGCCCGCTCATCCCTTGCAGCCTGGCTCTCCATGAACCCCTGGAGCATCTCAGCTAGCTCTTGCAGTGATGTGTCTGATGCATTGGCTGTTGCTTTTCTCTGCTTTACTTCACTGGGACTGGAATCTTTGCCTGAGCTGTCCGCCATACCTCGACTTCTCAGGATCATACCACAACACCTTTAAGTGGCAAAATCTCCTGATACTCTGAGAAATGCCTGAAAATGTTATGCACCCTTGAAAAACTGTAGTACTTCTGACACCACTTGTGATGGTCCGACGGAAAAGACACGTGGGTACGTTCCAGTTTGGGGTGCAAAAATCGGTGTTTATTAAATCCCAGTGAAAAACCAAACAAAAAAACAAAAATGCAATTTATCCAATGCCAAAAAGAAAAATATTTACAAATATATACAGCTTAATATGAATAGTCAGTTATTCAATCACAACTTGAGAGGGTTTCAGGCTTCAACCACATTCCATTACCTCTCCCCCAAGACTGGCGCATTCTGGTCCATCTAGGGCTTTTATAGAGCTAAACAGGAAGTGCTATGACGTCACTTCCGGTTTTTGCGCAGGGAAAGTTCACTATAAAAACGCAGCAAACAAAGGGTCCTGTTTTCCTCCCTGACTGAAAACACGGCTACCTTCCTCTGGAGTCTATTCACAGGTAAGTACTTGTTGCCTTCCCCAAGTGTTTCAATAATGTTAGTTTATAATATATGTTTCATTACATCACTAAATCAATCTAAATTTACAAATAATAAAACATTCACATTCACCATTAAGTTTTGTTTCTTTTCTCTGCAGGTTTACTCTTGTTCCCCAGCATAACCACTCAATCAATAAATGCTATTTAAAAACAGTTTGTGTCTCTGAGTATGAAATGTCCCCATTACCTAGAAAGTTCAAACATATGTACATTGTGGCGGAGGGCAGCTCCGTCACATGTCATATTGCAGCACTGAGCTTAACACATAGCATCTTTAAGTATTGCAGCAGAATCAAATCCTTACTCAACTACCAGGACAGCATCATATTGTGGGGTCTGCGGCAAAACCCAACCATAATCCAAGCATCATTGTGCTCTTAACAGTCAGCGCAGCAGATATCTTTAACTAGGAAAAACATCTGTGATTAATTTTAAAGATGTTAAATAATGACAGATAATGATAAAAAAGAAGGATGAGGTATTGTACAAACATTACGTGACACAAGGAAGCCTATGCTAACTCTTTATTCTTTGTGGAACATCATGGTGAACTCCAGTGTGTGTGTGTGTGTTTCTGCATGTGCATTTATGACTTAACCTTGTAAGATAATAAACTTGAGGTCAGACCTAAACAGTTGTTGTATCTCAGAGTTTGGGGGGTCTAGCCTTTATAGGGTTGTTGGGGTGGGATGTCATGGCTAAGGGATAGAAACCAAAATATTTTCAGTTGGTTTCAATACATTTTACTTCCTGCTTTTATGCTCCTCCAGCTGACATAAGAGTCTTGCAATTGTGAGAACAACACAAAAACAATACAAATTTCCATTTAACAACTTTGACCATTGAGTGGTGAGTCTATAAGGAAGATAAGAAATAAGATTAAACTTTATTTATCTGCAGGAAATTGTTTTCGCCAACAATAGCTCAGTAATGTGTAAAGCAGAACAATTCTCAAAAGGCAGTAAGCATGAGGCACTAGCAATAAGGCAAGAGTACTTTATTATATATACATATATATAATACATGACCCTTGCAACACCCCAGTATAAAAAACCTTTTTAAGGGTTAACCTCTCAAAATCCCAGGCTCACTACATACTAAGGCTTATTGTTCAGTAACTACAGGGACTCCAATGTAAACTGTTTGAGCTATTCCTAGATTACAGTAGTGTATAATAAAACCTTAGGCTGATCAGAGAGCCCTGGCCTTTTAAGGGGTTAAAGAACCTTCACATAATGTAAAGATTCTAATTAACCATTCATCCTGTTCATCCACACAAGCCCAGAAGCATTTAGGGACCTTTATTTTTAACAGTGGAGTGTGATCCATAACCATAGTAGTAATATTGGTAAATGTAGGTGTAGGGAAGCAAACAAGACACAACCAAGAGCTGCGGAACTGGAGCTGACAAGTAACTGATATTCATGTCACATGCTTGTATTATTATTTCCAAACTTGCTTTTAAGCATAAACAAAATGGCTAGGGATGCACATGAGTGACTAGAATAACATTAATCAAATAAGGTGCTATACTAAAGTAAGAGGCTGCTGGCTGTTTAGCACAATGAGTCTCATGCTATGATATTTTATGGTAGCAGTAGCATTCAAATACAGCAGAGCACGTACAGAGCATACTTACCTAACTTACATTATTTACGTTATAAAACTGCAACACAGATTGGCATAACTAAAAATATTTCTGATAAAGTCGATTTCATGTTCTGAGCAAAAATCTGTGGATTCTGATCTTGGTTGATTCTGATTGTGCACCCCTAAAAAGAACATTCAAAAACCAGTATGTTGGCTTTTGTAAACACTGGTTGCTGAAATGTTTACCATCTGGAAATAAAGCTTAAGTTTCCATTTTGTTTTGCTGTGTTTTTTTATTTATTCTCCGAACTTATTCCATCATTTGGTTATGATCACTTTATACCTTTTCCTCCCCTCAATTTCGAGATGTTTGTGGTTGTTGTGCAGCTTAAAGGTTTTTTCTTGGAGGACATAAGGGAGATAACTGTAAACACAGCAAAACTCAATGAAAATTATGGCTGAGCTGGGAATGAATATGGATTTTGTATAAGATGCAAAGGATAAGGAAGTTATCCCTCCACTGTGAAATCATGTCTGATCTTCTATGTAAGGCACACACGTCAGGTTTCAGGTTTTAACCCTAAACCGTGAGCTAACAAGGAGCATGTGCATTTGATTTCTCTACCTTTAGCTATATGTTGACTTTGGCCTGTTAGATTTATGAAGGTGCATGATAAGTGGATATGATGGGAGATGGTCAATAAGATGTTTGACTCGAGGGCTCGTAGCTCCTTCAGGTCCCCTCGACTGTGTGCACGCTGAGAAAACAGCATATTTCCATTGAAAGAATCAGTCAATTGGAGAATATCAGATATCAACTATGCTTGCACTGATGGTGAAAGTCAACACTGAGTAGTGAGCTAAGTTCACTTTGGGAGGCCGTTCTGGAGGCAGCGTTTAGGGAAAATACAAACTTTACATGTGGCGGGACAGCAGTGTGCTAAAGGAAGGTGCCTGCTTGGCAGAGAGAAAAGCCTATACGGCTGCTTTCATGCTTACTCTGTCTTCACGACTAAGAGACCAAGCTGTGGTGGGAACACGCTGCAGGTGTGTTCACTAAATCATTTGTGTGTTATTCCTTAAACTGTGTTTTCGATCAATTTTTCTTTTTTTTTTAAAAAAACGACTGAGTGCATGCGTTTACGGTGTTAATATTTCCCTGGACGGCCCCTGCATTCAATTGATGGGTCTGGCGTGTGGCTCTGCTAAAGCTATCTAGTGTTAGCTCCTCTCTCAACAGCGTTATGAACACAAAGCTGTCAATCAGCCCAGGGAACTTAAACAGCTGCGAGACAAATGAAGCCTGTGACATTGTTTGTTATGGTTTGAAATTCAGTTCAAATCATCCCAGTTCCATGCTTTAACTCATAAAGGAACCAGGCTCGTTTGCTAGCTTGCAAGCTAGTAGGTCTGGCTGCTAGTATCGGTGTTGATTTTAAGACTGTAGGTACAAAAGAAATTTGATTACTCATAATATTTCATACTGTGATATGATGACAGTCTACTTAGGAACTGTATATACCCAAGAGGTTTGAAGACAGGAGAGAGGATTGATTGTTCTCTCAATTCTCCTGTGTATAATTAAGATCCCCAAACAAAGTGAGAATATGAGGTATGTCAAGTAAGTTCTTCAAAAATCTGACACAAAAGATATTATATGAATCAAACCAGCCACACACATGCTTTCAACAGTGACTTTTTTTAAAGTGGAAACACTGATGAACCTGTCCTTACATGCCAAGTTAAGTGGACCTCACTTTTGGTCAGAATGAAAAACATCATATACAACCAGTAACTAGTCTTCTTCCTTACATGTCATTACATGGCATATGGCATATTTCTAAATTAAAACACTGTAAAAGGTCAAATAAGATTTATTAAACACATCTTGGGCAATCTTAAATGATAACATTTCAGATGTTGTTTTTGTAGCTGTCTACTGCAAAGTAGATGGGTTGTTAGTACATCTACTTTCATCCTCTGATCTTCTAATCGCCTAATTTGTTGTACAATTTAATCAACATTAAGATACCTCTGCCAAGTAATCAAGGCTAGATCTTTAAATTCTTATAACATTGATGCTTGTTTCGGAACTTACTACATATGAGACCAGCCTGCACGCATTTCTGTACACATCCTATCTTACATGCCAAAGTTAAGTGGACGTTACTTTTAGTTAGAATGAAAAACATCATATAAAAAGCGATAACTTTGTCCTCACCCACTTTGACTCACCACTCAAATGTGCATCACATCTTTCACAAGTGGCCGCTTACGGTAGAAGGGGAGGATCCTAGTATTCAAACAGAATGCACTCAATCTTGTCAGGTTTGTTTCAGGGAGCTAACTGCTTCACCTACAAATTTTGCAATGCAAAACATTTTTTTGAGAAATCTGAACATAATGTACATAAATTAGTGAATAATGGCTTTGTCTAACTGTAAACTTTGGGGCAGAGCAGTTATTGCTAGCCATGTAACCTTCAGAATGCTAGCTAAAGGGATGAAGTTGTAACAGCAGTCATGTATAAGAGATAAAATTTAATTGTTTGAAATGTTAAGCATCTTAAAGTACTGTAGTTTACTGCTATGGCTTATAAACAGCTTTATTTGCCATTATTTTCAAGTTTGAAAGGGAATTGCACTGATTTCTGGACACGTTCTGCTGCTAAAGTCGACACTGGTGTTCGCTGGCTCCCTTCTTCTAACTTCTAACTTCTAACCCCCTTCACTTGAGCTTTGTAAAAGTAATGGAATAGCCCTTAAGATAGCGTCTGGGATTCCCTCGAGGGGAAACTGCGAGGCCACATGGAAAACCAGCACTAAATCGGAGGGTATTTGACCTTTCTTAACCCTTTTCCCCCTTTTCTTTTTCCTTCTCTTTCTCATTTCTTGTTCCAGCAGAAAAGTCTGCCTTCTTCATAGTTGACTGTCAAGACTTGCAGTATGTTTATGGTAGGGGTGGGCAGTATAGCAAAAATGTCACAATATTTAAAAAGACATTTTCATAAAAAAGCATAAGTGGGTGTTAAGAAGAAATTTCTTCTTAAGAATAGTTGGTGAAAGAGGCCCATTGTGAGCATGTGCACTCTACAAAATATAGAGCATTCAATGGAAGCAGAGACTTTCTAACAAAGTAACGGTGCCCTCACAAGCACAGTAGGCTTTGACCTGCAGGCTACCAGACCTCCATGATAAAATATTTCACACAGATTCAAAGTCAAATTTTTGATAGAAAAGCTTATAAGTGAAAGAAAGCCAGTTGTTTACATGTGTGATTGTTTATGCTGCAATGGCTAGACCAACATCTCTGAAATGTCCATACAGTCATGACCAGAAAGAGAAGCTGAGTTTTTTTAGCTTTTCATTCTATTTGAGTTATTTTGAAAATCTGTCTAATGACCACAAAGTGAAATATATGTAGAATCACTGAGGTATTTGCAGTGCAGTACTCTCTGTTGCCTCCACAAAGTTAAATTCAATTATAAGCATGGTATCATGCCCCAAAATTACAAATGCCACTAAAACCCAAGTCTTCAGCTATATTTCAGACAGAGCTAGGTACAGGCATGTAAGTAAACAAACAAGTCAACAGTGTGATGCCAACCTTTACAAAAAGCTGCATTCTGCCTGTCCAAACTGAAAACACTGAAAGCAGACCTTTCAAACAATCTCCACTCTGGAAAGCATTTTTGTGTCGACAGGAGGCCAAAAAAGCAAAAAAAAAAAAAAGTTTTCAAAAATATATTGATATGAGTAGATGATGTCTAAAGCTCAGAGTGGATCATGAAGATCACCATGTGAAGACAGTCCAGTCCCTAAAACATGCAGATCTAAGCGAAACAGCTCTCAATACCAGGTCAGCTGGGATGCATATCCCACAGAAACCATCCAAAACTTTTTTCAGTGAAAACCACGAGGCAACCAGCATGCCGCATGGTCATCTCCCTCTCCAAAAGCTTCCGCACAATCCTGGCCAGCAGAAGAAAGAGACCTAAAACTCCACAATGGAAAAGAGAAAAAACACAAGAGGGAGGAAAAAAACGGAAGGAACTGAACTCCAAAGTCTATTTTACAATCTAATGCCAAAGTTCAGGGAGCTCATATCCAAGAAATATGACCACAAGATAATCAGTAAAGAAAATAGCTGACATCATCCTGGACGGAGGTGGAAGCTGAGCAAGGCAAAACGAAACTCGCACCCCCTTCTTCCGCCGGTACACACTGGAGCCGACAAGGTCACCCCCAGTTCGCTGCATGGTGAGGTCGTGAACGTGACTGCCGAAGCTGTGGGAGTTTCTTTAGGGGAGGCTTAACGAGAAGAAGTGTAAATAAACATCTCCTAATGGGAACAGAGGATATGCACATCTTAAAAGGATCTTAAGTGGAATTTAAATTTCATTTCACCTTCGATAGGGTTCATATACACCACCAGAAATTTCTAAGCACATGGAACATATTGGCTCAGAAGCACAAGCTCAAGCAAGGGAATACATACTGGCTTAATGCAACAATCTGACTTTGAAATTTCAATGCTTCTTATTATTTGGAAAAAAAATTGGAATGTACACTGAACAGCTCTATTTCACTGTGCAAACATCTGCATGTAAATTGAATTAAATAACTAGTTTCTTCACTATATTTAAAGGGCTCTTATCATGGAAAAGGACATTTTCAGGAGTTTGATGTAGCATATATACATTGAAAAAGTTTGACAACAGTTCACACTCAATACAGTCCATATATGGAAATAAGACTGCAAAAACAGCCTATTTTGAATGTATTGTTTTTGTGACATCACAAAAACTATTAAATTTCTACTTATTCAACCTTCAGCAGCTTAGTTCTGCCCAATCATGCTAAAGTTACAAAGAACATTTCAGCCCATACTTCTTTTTAAATGGGTCACAATACAGAGCAGCCAATCAGTAGAGAGCTCACTTACATATATCAATCCTAAAGGCACAGTCACAAAACAGCCTGTTTTATCTGAGGGATAAAAAAAGGATAACATCCATCCATCCATCCATCCATTTTCTAAGCCGCTTCAGCCGTGTAAAAATAATTTTAGGTACATAAAACTACATAAATGTTATAAATAAAAATAAATAATAGAAATTAATAAATGCAACAAAAGTGTGAGAAATGAGCCATTTTAAATTATTAATCATTGTATAATAACAAATGTTAAGTTTGAAGTGAAAACACATTTTCTGGAACCTTCTCTATGCTCCATGTAAAACTCATCACCCTGTATTATTTTGGTCTTTATACAAGCCTCTGTTGACCTGCCTTGCTGGGGTAGTCCACATCTTTTCCCCGCCAAAACCCAAATCTGACATCACCCTTTTAAAATTGGGGTCTGCTTCCGTGCTTGACCAGGAGTCTCCCATAAAAGACCTCATGCTCTCTGCTTGGTGTTCCACTCTAATGACATCAACTTCAGCCACACAACTGTGCAGTAGTTGGAAAAATCAAGTTCACTCTGCAAAGTGCAGCAGAATTAACGGAAACGTTTGCAATTAAATTTGCAAAATAAGTTGCCAAATAAATGTAATTTAAACCAAAATTTCCTCTTACCTCAAATATATTCAAACCAAAACATGTTTGCCATCTGATGTATGATTTGAGAGCTATGAGAATAATGCCGCTAAAAGGAAAAAGAAGCTTATACTTTGTCAATAAGCATCATGCAAGCTGCATGCTTAAATTACCACACATACATTGTTGATAACATCACATAGACTTATATATGGCATATATGGTTTCTGATACTGTATGATGGAAAACAAACTGACAAATGTACATTGCATAGCTGAAAACTGTAATAGCTGCCATTTTAAAGCCTCAGTTTTGTCAGTATTTATGTTAGCCTTGGCTGATCATCACTATTTGGGACAAACAGAAAGTAGTATAAATATGATTTTCATCCTTTTAAAAGTAAAAAAAAAATGTTTTTTTGATTTAGGGAGTTGGTGGAAATGTGTAACTGCAAGCAATGAGTGAAAGAACATTTTGTAAAGGTGGTTGTACTTTGGACTCCTTCCCCGAGCGAGTGTTATGATTCTAAGGGTGTTGACAGCATATGAAAGCGACATTTTCTCAGGCTTTACAGGGGCACTCACAGCTCTGCACACATACCTTAATTTGGGGTGTTTGTTCTCCTAATGCTACTTCTTTCAATTTTAACCAAAAAATAACACATATTGCAGAAGCCAGAGGCATATATAAAATACAAATCAACATTTACATTATATTTACAATTGCACTACTGTTCAAAAGTTTGGAATAAAGTGTTTTTATTAATATAAAACAAATTTGTTAAATGTACAAAATTATTTTATGATAATATTACACTACAGTCTTTAGGTTTTAACTGATTTGAAGGAAACTGTAGAAACTGTAGAAAGAAATGTTAGAAGTGCCCAGAATGAAGAACAGAGCTGCAGATGATCCCTTAATGAACAAGAAAGCACTTTCAGAATGAAGTTATAATAAAAGTAACATTGTGACCTTGTGCATTAATATGCTGGAAGAAGTTATTAGAAACAGTTAACTGCAGCCAAAGGATACACATGGTCACCAACAACACTCAAATGGGCAGAGGCATTCAAGTGATTATTGATTAGTACAATATTACACCACCTCCACCAGCCTGGACTGTTGACACAAAGTGGGTTGGGTTCATGGATTCGTTCAAGCCTTGGTGAACTTGTGCCCACTGTAGTCTTAGCTTACTGTACTTGGCTGAAAGAAATGAAATTTTGTTTGAGAGTCTGTCAGCTCGAACCATTCTGGCTATTCTCCATTGACCTCTCTCACCAACAAGGTGTTTTTCGTCCATAGAACTGCCACTCGCTGGATGTTTTTTCTTCAATGCACATTACAAATAAACTCTAGAGACTACTGTGTGTGAAAATCTCAGGAGATCAGCAGTTATAGAAATACTCAAACCAGCCTGCCTGCCATTAACTATCATGCCATGGTCAAAATCCCTGAAATAACATTCCCCCATTCCGATGGTTGATGTAAACATTACGTGAAGCTGCTAGTTCATATCTGCATGACTGTATACAGGGCACTGCTGCCAAATTATCAGATAATTAGATCATTAATTGTATGTGTACTTGCACTAGGGATCCTAATAAAGTGCTCAACGAATGTCGACATGACACACAGTGGAGTTAAAAGCCTGAGACCACATTGAAAATGTGATTTTCTTTCATTTAAACTGAAAATAAACAACAGAAAGTTTTACAATATTAAGACATTTAAAACAAAGAAAAGTTATGACTACAAAAAAGAGGAAGAAGTACACAAGATTCTGCATTACTTCTAAGTCACTATTCAAATTTAAGCAAATCTGTGACATAGTCAAGTCCTCTGTACAAAAAGGTCAGATTTTTTTCCTTCTTTTCTCTTGCATTGAAGCATGTTTACAGAGGACTCTTAGGTGGATCTGCTTTAAACAGCTACTCAGGGTCAGCTTGGGCGCATGCTGTCATTAAAGCAAATGGAGGACCCACAAAATACTAAGAAATTCAGAAATGTAAATCTTTTAAAGATTAGATTTTTAGATCATTTCAATTGTTTCTTTTATAGTATTTGAATAAAAATTGTATTAAATAAATAAAAAAAACAACAACATGCCCAATAGAAGCAGATTTTTGGACCTCAATGTATACAGCACTAACCATAACTACTGATCAACTGAGAATGAATCACAGTTGTGGGCAATTAAATGTGAAATGAATAGTGAACGATAACAGGTTATGGTTAACACTGGGTTATGGTTAGAGTTAGAGAAAGACAGTAAAACTGGAAACAACTGTTGAAATGACAACAGAGCAAGATTCCCCACTCATGCAGATAAAGGGAAGCTCAGGAGAAAGTCCAGAACTTCCCGGATCACAAAAAATTGCAAAGCATGAGGCAGTAACCCTTCATCTCCATAGTACTAAGTGATGGTCCAGTATCCTGCACTGTGCTGTGATACATATTACAGAAGCACGCCATGTCTGATCCCTTGCACTTTAATGTGCGAGCCAGCGGGACCACCCTGGTGCTGCGAGCGCTAAGAGAGGATTCACAGAGCCAGCACTGAAACCAGATACGACACATTCAGTGCTACTAACAATGGAGCTTTCACACTTTAACAACCTGGAGAAGACAGCTCACCATCCTTGCAAATAAACGCAGCATAGTTTTGCCTCCACACTGCATTATTCAAACTCAGGAAACCAAATTAGGCCATTGGATATATACCAGGGGAAAAACTGAAGTTAGGAAAAGCACTGAATATTTATTTCAGGTTTTTTACACACAGTTCGATGAACCAGTGAAACAGGTCCATGAGACCATTTCTAAAGACTACTGCACACAAAAAGACAGTCTGTCATAAAGATCACTGCTAAGAAATGTGTAATTAATTCAAGGCATTGCGATTGGTGCAAGGAATCAGCAAACATTTTTTGCTTGTGATATCCACAGGCTCTCTCAATTAATGCTGCTGTTTAAATACCTGTCATACTGTAAAGGTAGCAGAATTGAATGTATCATGTATTTGTGCTGATATGTATGATGTGTTTCAAGCTTTTTTACCTATTATACACACAATGTATGACTGCAAAGCTATGCACATTTGCTAGGTTCTGCTGGTGTGGGTTCATGCCAGTTTCTTCTCTTTCAGTGTTGCACAATAAAACTACTTGAGTGCTAACAGATTTCTCTTGTAGAGTACCTTCAGTCTCTTAAGTGTAAGGCTAAACGTAACAGAACAAACACTTACATACTACTGTTGGCAACTGTTTTAGGGTGTTTTCATATATAATTATTTTTAAATTAACCAAACTCAGTCTTGTTCAAATTAACCTGAAAGAAAACCAGCTGCGCATTGACCTCCGTGCTTTTTGTGTTCATAAAGGAAGCAAACTTTAAAGAGGACCACTTGTTGTTCACATTTCAACTCCTTTAGAACTCTTATGGAAATTATGGGTAAAGTTGTTCAAATTCATCAGATAAGGGGTGTGGATGCTTTATTTCAGCAGGCTCCCCACTTTCTCTCATTTTATCATTCATACTCAGGTACTTGTGCCTTATCTTCTTTATTTTGAAGAATATTTCATATTCTACAATCTACTCGGACGAGCAATGTTCAAAGCTGTAATAAAACACTCAATGTTCACACATATGGCAACACACATCATTTGATTTCTGCATGTGTGCCAAGTTGACAGTACTCAAGGCAGTGTGTTACAGTGATTTCACCATGTTTAAGGGGGTTTAACTCTAGGCATGACATGCCAAGCGTCACCTTTTAACCACAGTAAACTGTAACACCTGGCCTGTCGTACCTCATGTGCCACCGCTGCATCTCTACATGACATTGCACAAACCCAATTGCAGTCACTCACCTGAGAAGTGTATTTTCACCTGTGCTGGAAAATTGTGGCTGTGCGTGGTATGCCTCGGGGTTCTTTGACCAAAAAATAAAATGCAAAGTGGGCTTGGGCCAGTTTGTTTTCACAATGTTTAATCATTTTGACCATAAAACAAACCATAAGTGAACTGCACTGTGACCACGCCAAGATGCAATCTGTGTTTGGTTTCATTTGAGAGTCAATTTAAAGGAGTCTGAGTTCATTTAATGAGTTAACACATGCACAGAGAACCACCAATCTGAAACAACTCAAGTGTAAAAAACACCCTTGGAATGTTCAGAAAAAGAACTGATAAACCAAATTAACCACCACAAATGAAAGAGAGCATTCTAGAGCAGTGTGAATAGGAAGAACATTCTAGAACAATGTGAATGGAGGACAACATTCCAAAAAAGTGTTAATAAGGCAAGAACATTCTAGATCTGTGTTACTTGGAAGAACATTTTTAGAATAGTCTGAATAAAAAACTCTAAAAAAAAAATTCTAGAATATTGTGAATGGAGAACAACATTCTGAAATGCGTGTAAATGGGGGCATATTATTCAATAATAATGTGCATGGGGAGTAATATTTCAGAAAAGTGGCAACAGGGGAATAACATTCTATAAAGCACTGACAGAGAGAACTTCCTAGAACCTTGTGAATTGATGAGATAACATTCTGAGCACTAGAGTCTCCCAACAATGACACACATATATGGCATACCAATCCAGTGTTTGTTGGGTCAGTGTGTTCTGGCCTTAAGCGAACAAAATAGTCTGTTACCCAAGCCACTGTGATGTAAACAGCACTCAATAACAGAACAGCTGGGATATCTGAATGTCTTCCAGAAAAGTCCAAACATTAGATAGTAATCATGTACAATATTATCTAATGTGGGACTGATAGATAATTGCTAAATAAAACTAAAATAGACTGGTAATCAGCACATGTCTACATCTGACCAGTATTAATGACATATTTATTGTAACCCAGAAGAGCAGAATGTTTAAGTGATGCTGGTCTACTGCGATAAAATTTCTATTTTTTTTATCATTTTTTTATCACATCTGTACTCCTTCACAGATAAATGTTATACTTCTTAGTAATGTTAATTCAGGTGGATCTAGTCCCACTTTCTATTTCTTATAAATGTTTATGTTTTATCATCAGCACTGGTATCGGTTATGTACAAAATAATATCATAGAAAAATACAGCACATTGGCTCACAATGGCCATAATAGATGCATTGCATAATTACAATTCAGCACAAGCAGAACATCATCAAGTGAGACACTTGAGGAATTTAATCAGTGTGTCTGTCTAGTGTCTGCCCATCAAATAAGCTCACCTCTTTATATAATCAGCATTCACCAAGATATTGGCAACCAAAAATCATTAAATATTAATCACTGACAGTGAACAAAAAAAACCCACTACAACCGATGTTAATTAAATTCTAGATGAATGAAGATTCTGTACAAAAAATGGAAATTAATATATCAGTGGTATTAAAACTGAACTAGAACTTTCCACTTTTTAAAACACATTTAGGAGAGTATGATGAGACGTAATATAAGACTCTTTAGTCTTTCGCCTCTCGCAGCTCAGCATTGCTGTGCTTAAATGAACAGTGACATCTTGTGTTCAGCTTGATGAGCTGCAGGTTGTTTGCAGGCCTGAATGCACATTCTTTGTGTCTATCTTTCTTAGGTGTAATTAGAGGACTGAGATAAACTCTGATTTGGAAAAAAATATCAAAGCATGCAGACACAAGCCAGAACAGAGCTCCTTCAGTAGGCCCTTGTGTCAAATAGTACTGCTTACACTCTATGGGAAGTCTAAACCATGAAAACCATTGATACTCGCTAATGAAATATAATCAACCACAGAAACATGACAGCCAAGACTAATGTGTCTAATGTTTTCATTCATATTAATGACAACTTATTTCTGTCCATAAGTGAAAAGAATAATTAAAAATCAGCTACAACATAAGTTTATGTTTGTGAACATTATAATAGATTAATATCAGTGCAGCTCTTCTGAAATCAACTCTGATTAGATCCAGCCACAAGTGAGGTCAGGTACTAATATCTAGCTCTGCATCACAAACGTCACTCCAGCTCATCCATGGTGCTTCATCAGTGCAGGGAAAGTTCCACTGCACCACAGCACAATGCTGGTGGTCTGCATACCCTTTTAGCCAATGCCTGGCACTAAACATATTGATCTTGGGCTGAAGTGTGTCTGCTACAGAGAGTTTTATTTTTTTCTTGCCAATGTTCAACTACAGAGATTATATATGTGGTGAGAGTACAAATGAATTCCTACGTCATTAATGTGTGCACCTTAAAGTAGCTGAATTGACTAGTTAAATTGGTGTGTCTGGACACTTCTATACATACAGTTAACAACATGTTTCCCAACAATTGGTTTGACCAATTTTAATTTAATTTTCAATAAACAACAGTTCATTTTAAAAAATTGTATTTCCTATTTCTCCAGTTGAGAAATGTTTTTGAATTATACACATGAGGATGGAACAAGCAATTGGATCCATTAAACAAGCAAAAAATAAAGCAAGGAGCTTGAGATAGCTGTGATAAAACAGCAGTCAGACCTACAACAATGTACTGCATCGAAAGCAGACATCTACAAGCATTAACTCTTTCATCCATGAAGTTCTCTGAGAGAAAGTGTGATGAATGGTGATGCACGGAGTGGGGAACGCATGGATATACAAAACTATATAGAGTGGACAGCACTGGCTTTTGAGAGCTACCGGGGTACACTGAACAAAGTCTAGCTCTGTTCCTTACATCTATCTTCGTTTTAACTAAGTCATTCTATGTTCAAATCTATTTTAGGTTTTTGGTCATATAATCACAAACATATTGTTGTTGTCAGCCCCTAAGTTTAAACATAATTAATATCATATATTACTTTCACAGCCCAACATATCAGTACTAGCACCTTCATAGCCCCATATATTAGTATCATAATCTACAATCCAATCCATTCACTTAGAATTCAGTTTATTTGTGTAATCATAAGTATGAGAATATCAAGTAGTTTATACAGCTCAGCTAATCAGATTTCAGATACTTAATATCTTGTTTTAGTTGTTGGCAAACTGACTCACTGGAAATTTTTTTTCACCTTTATAAAATGACCAACTTCCATTATTTTGGCTTCTAGCATACACGCTACATACTCTCTCACAGTGTGTGGTGTTGCAGCGCGCTGGCCCGCAACCAGACACTCTAACATCCCTCAGACACCGTGGGCCCATCCATTACACAGCCTCAGTGATCCACTGAGATCATCTTTCACCATGTTTTGCTTTTGGATCCTGTAAACACCCTGCTCTTGGAACGTGATGATGTAAGCATCGTTAATTATCATATGACTCGTCCTAGTGTGGTATCAGTGTACAGTGCATGGAGTGCAGAATGAAAATAAACGGTAAAGACACAGTGTTTGTGATGATTATGACAAACAATAACTTTAACATAGTGGTTTGTGAAAAGAGTGCAAATGTAAAGACCTGTACAGTGTGCTGTTTTACATGTTTGGTTGGCCATTGGTTAGTTTAAGCTTACAGTGTTGCTACAAAGGATGCAAATGTGAATCTATTCAGGATCATCTTTCGTTACTATGCCAGGGGAAGGAGGGGAGCTTACACTTATGAAATGTGATGCTTAGTGTGTTCTAAATAATAATGTGAATAAAATTGTGTCTTGAAATGATCTGTATGCACATATTCAAAAACTCAGTAAGATCATGTGAAAAAAAGTATTTGTGCAGCAAACAAGAAATGAACAAACTAGCAAAACAAAGCTTTGCACAAAGATGATTCGCTCTCAGCTGATCATTATTAGTCATTTCTTTTGCAACGATTACTCATGCTAACTTAAAGTTAGGCACTGCTGCCACGTCAACACTAAATGATGGCGCATGTGCAATAGAAACAAAGCACATGAATGTTGATCTGATTGTTCGCACTAAGGTCACATAGCCACAAATTTGTTATGTATCCTATCTAGGGCAAATCTATGAAAGTCACTCAGATCTCATTTTTAAAGAAAACATCAGATCTGTGTCGGGTTTGTGCCACTTCAGCCTGGAAATGTGAGCGCAGTGTTACTTTATGTCAAGAGAAAGATTCATTCAAAGTTTGGTATTTTTATATTTGCACAGAGGTTTCCACCATTACTTTTCTGAACGATCAGACACAGAATATGTCACAAAAACAACCAATTTCATAACGTCTAGACCCTCCATGAAGTCGAACTATGTAGTTCTCTTAATCATATCACTGGCATACCCAAAATAGAATCTAATCTAAAAAAGCTATTTTGATACATTTCTATTTATGAAATTGCTAACAATATCATTAGCGTGTACAGCCTCAATCAAGGCCAAATGCTCAGAGTGTTGCACCACTCCAAGATACACAAAACCCTGGCTAGTTAGCACTAAATCAAACTTGTTATGTCCAACACTTGAAATCTGAACTTCTAAAAAGCCAGCCACATTAACAGCTGAAATCTTGCTGCTAAAACTGCAGCATCAGCAAAGATCAAAAAAGCCTCCTTACAAAAACATATCAAAAGAACTGCAGTGTGATTATTTCGTATTGACACAACCCTGTGTTCACCTAGATAAGCTGTATTATTTACAGTTTGGCGCAAGAAAGCAAGTTGCGGAATCTTTCGCCACCAAACGATAGAAACATACTTGCTTCTCTGATGAACGTGGGAGAGGCAAGTATGAAACAGAGAAGGAAAACAAGGCGAAAGGGGCACTCACTACAGTGTGAAAGACCAGGCCATCCATTTGTCATATTCTCTGACCTCTTTCCTAATGGTCATTCATCATGAAGTTACATCCCAAAGGGACAGATTCATCAAACATCCTTCAAAGACTCCGAGGCTGGGCACATGCACTAACATCAACCAAAAGATAAATCTGGGCTTGACCTGCCACGGCCCATGTCCACTGTCAAAGAAAGATGATGGAGTAAAGCCCTAAAAGCTCAGCAGGGTCAGACTTGAATGTTCTGCTGAAATTTAACAGACCTTCTTGATCCACCAGCTCCAACATACAGAAAAAGAAAACAAAGAACACTTGTAAGACAGTTTCAAAAACAAAGGTGCCATTGGTTTACTGGAGTAATGCCACAAAAGAACAACATTTGCTTTCCTGAAAACCCAGAAAATGATTGAAAAATTGACTATTGAGTGCTTAGTCATCTCATATTTAAACACAAGAACCTTGACTTCTACCAACAGCGGTTTTGTTGCTAAAAGGGTTCTTTGGAGTAATTCCACTGAAGAACCACATTTAGGTCCTTAAAGAGTCCAGATTTAAGGCTGTTAAACCCCAATAGTGACTGAATGTGGTGCAAAATGTTTGGTATCAAAACCATGCATGATGCACACTGGACATGTTGCAGTATTTTTTTGGAGAACTTTGCCGTGGGATGTCTTCAAGATATATTTTGCTTCTCACAAAACGGGGCACTGAGTAAATTTTTATTTTGGGAAAGTGAAAGTAGCGTGGCAAGCTTGATCGCTTCATTAAGGAGCTCAAACTCTGTATGTCTGTAGCTCAATTAGAGCCCCATTAGAGGTGTTTTTGGAGATGCTAACTATTTGAGAGAAAGCAGATGCAAACTGATCCTTTGGATTGCTTTGGATTAAGCAATTTAATTGCTGGGACACAGAATATTGGCTGTTGCCATGCTAATTCCAGTGACTGGTGAAATGGGTTCATGTTGCCTATAAAAGTTGTCCAAAAATGAACAGAGGCTCAGAATGAGTTTATCATATTTTCACCTTCCAAAAAAATCAAGATTGGTGTGCAAGATACCTTCAGAGTGCCTTTTGAATGAGGTACAATGCAGAGCAGCCTATCAGAACAGAGCTCATTTACACATATTAGTTTTAAAGGCTCACCATGTGAGCTGAGATAAAGGCCCACAAATGGTAGAAATGTAATGTGAACATATAAAACCACACAAGCTTTACAAGTAAAGGGTTCTTTGGAGTGATACCTTTGAAGGACCATTTTTTGGCTGCAGAAGAATCTTTCAATTTGGTGGTTTACCCAAGAAGGTTCAGCTGGACTGACTGTGCCTCAGATAGTTTTTCTGTTTTGCTCAGATAGTTTTTTTTTCTTCTGTATTTTTAGTACAGAATTTCAGGAACACTAGTAAGCAATTCTTTGACTTTACTTGAGGACATTTCCATATAGACAAAATACAGTACTATGATCAGCAAAATTGGCAAAAATCAGTGCAATGAATGTCACATATTTTATTTATTTGCAAACAATGTACACATTTAAATAAAACAACATCAGTAGATTTCTTATTAGAGTTCCAGAAATCCTCCTAGATTATAAATGATATAAAAAGTCTAAGGTTACATCACATACACATGAGGTGCCTCTGACAGGAACAAAAGAAAGGGAATTTGCATTTTGCCATAAACTGTTTAATATGATTTCTGTTCAGTTACAACATGTTCTCATTTGTAACTCCACCGCAGTGTATACTACCTGTCTGAGGTAATCATTATCAAGCAGTACATTCCTTGATCTAACTGTACTTCTGAGAAACCCTCAAAACATATGAAATCCAGAAACAAACCTGTATGTAAGCCTGCCATGTAGGACTAGAAGGAACATGTTAGAGCTCTCGTTAACCTGAGGGGCAAAACAAAAAATGCTAATTGAGATTCAGGAGAAACCAGAAAGAGAGTATGATCTTGTTTAAGGTTTAACCACATAACCCTTATCTTTGGGGACAGGGCAATGCTTGGAAGCACGTCAGGTTACCGTTCAATTTTGCGGTCGAGAGAGAAGATGTACAGAGCACGGGAACTCATTTGGTAGTTCTTTGTGTGCCGTGCCTAGCCAAATTCTCACCATTCCGCTCGGTGAGTTTGTGTGGCCCGATTATGCACACTCTGCATGGACCTCATTTGTTTCTGTTTATGCTCTGTGCAGACACTGAATGGTTCCAGTAAATGCTTCCTGCAGAAGCAGAAGAAAAGAAAGGACCACCTTTCCAAAAGGGTGCAATTTGATTCCAGGCACAGTGAGTAACTCTGAAAGCCAGAGCCTGTAACCTAACAACTTTCCTATTGGAAACGAGGCTTTGTATTCAAGTAGCAGACAAGTTCTGCAGGCCGATCTGTGGAAATGAATATTGTGAACAGCAGAAAAGTGAACTGTGCTGATTGGAACGACTCGGTGGGAAACTCAAGTTAAAGGGTGGGGAAAAAAGTCCATTCCTATCTGCTTTTCCACAACTTGGCCTCTTAGGTCCTACTGTGATCAACATCAAGGGATCAAAGGTCCTTTCAAATCTGTTGTTACCGTATAGAATTAATTTTCGTTCCCATCACCGTTTCATCTCTGAAAGCTAAGGCATGAAAGGGTTTTTTATTGGTGACTATTTGGTTGTACAACACCCTGCATGTGCAGTTTCCACCATGAATACATTAAAAAATGTTTTAGACCAAAAGCTTCTCAAGACTACTGTAAAGCAATATCAGGAAGTGTGTTTATATTTCATCTATATTTCTGTGAAAAATATCACATATCAAATATGAAGAATTTAATGCCTTTTCAGATTCTTCAGATATTTGCTTCTTTTCACCATCACTCTGAACAGTACTGATCTGCAAAAGACTGGATAGCTTAAATATGGCATTTTTAGCTAATTTTAGTGCACAATTTAGCTTTTTTGCTGAGTTTAACTCCTTAAATGGCCAGGGTCCACTGGCGGGCCCAAAATTCTGATACATACTTCTATAACCTAACAATAGCTTAGCTAGTTTGCACTGAAATCTCTGTAGTACGTAATTAATAATAAGCCTTAATATGCAATAAGCCTGAGACTTTAAGGGATTTTATTTTACACAAAATATGAAATGAACACATAATTTTTGCAAAGGCTACATTTTAATTTTTTCCAATGTGTTAAATTCAGCAAATAAACGGTTGAACAGACAAGCCATTTTTTTACAGTGTATGTACATTCTAACATGATAAGTTTGAGTCTGACCTCAACCTCAAGTTTTTTAATTGTTTAATGGTCAAGAAATTATGAAAACTGTCAGAGGCACTTTTTCTTTCTGCAAAACAAGACTGCAACTTTTCAACAAATTCAAACCATATAAAATATCTGCTCTTCTACTTACAATACAATGTAGTATTGATTTAAAATATTGAATTTTATAGAATTTCTCTGCTTGTTTCAACTACAAGTGAGAAACATTTAACACAGAAGTGCATAATGCTTTTTTTCTTGCCACTGATATCTAAGATTGGCTTTACATGGTGAAACTTTCTTTTGTTGTGAGTTGCCTGCAACATCATTTCTTTGACAGGTACACAGAGAAAGTTGCACCCAACATACAGTATTTGGATTACTCCACTAGTTAGCCAAAGTAGCAGCTGCTATTTTTGATACACCCTATTGGTCTAGCTAAACCCCATTTCTAAAAAGGTTATGACACTGCAAAATGTAAATAAAAACAGAATGCAGTGTAATGCAAATCATTTAAACCCTACATTCAATCAGAAATGGTACAAAGACAACATATCAAATATTGAAACTGAAATTTTATTGTTTTTTTTTTTAAATATATGCCCATTTTGATTTTGATGCCATCTTGCATCATATGTGATTTAAGCTGTTTAACAGTTTTGGGTCTTCTTTGTCATATTTTCGTTTCATAATGTGCCGACTCCTTTCAATGGTTGACAGGTCTGGACTGCAGGCAGGGAACTTTGGTACCAAGACTGTTACTATGGAGACATGCTGTTGTTATATGTGCAGAATGTTCTTTGGCACTGTCTTGCTGAAATAAGCAAGGTCTTCCCTGAAGAAGGCGTCATCTGGATGGCACCAAATGTTGCTCCAAAATGTGCATGTATCGTTCAGCATTAATGATGCCTTCACAGATGTCCAAGTATGCCACATATACTAATATACCCCATAAAATCATAAATGCTGGCTTTTGAACTGTGCTAATAACAAGCTGGATGGTCCCTTTCCTCTTTAGCCCAGAGGACGCTGTGTCAATGATTTCCAAAAATAATTTTACATTTTAATTTGTCGGACCAGAGGACCACGTAAATGAGCTCGGTCCCATGGAAGGTTGTTCATATATGGTTTCTTCTTTGCATGGAGTTTTAACGTTATGGATTCTGTGTTCACAGACAGCACTATTAAGAAGAGACGTGTCCCTGAGCCCATGCGGTGATTTTCACTGCAGGATAGCATCTATTTTTAAAGCAGTGCTGCCTAAGGATCATGGCCAGCCAGTACTGTTATCGTAGATGATGAAATCCCCAAGTTCTTTGCAATTTTACATTGAGAAATGTTATTCTTGAACTGTTGCACTCTTTGCAGTCTTTCATAGAGTGATGGACCCCTCGCCATTTTTACTTCTGAAAGACTCAGCCTCTCTGGGATGCTTTTTTTATTGACCTGTTGACAATTGTCACACGCTCAGAAACTACCGTACAAGACAAGGACTCCATCTCCCAGAATCCTCAGGAGTCCCACGTGACTTCCTACTCCCCACCCCACTCCTGGCAGAGATCTCAGTCCCCTGATTACTAAGGACAGTCACCTGAACTTTGTTATGGGACTCTTAGCTTGGGCTATTTAAGCCCAGACTATGTGCAGCTAGAAGTATTGTTCTGCTGAAGCTTATCGAGCGTTCCTCTTTGTACCTTTGGTTTTTCTTGTGTGTGAACTTTAGTATTGCTTTGCTGACTTCTGATTTTTGCCTCGCCCCTTTTGGATACCTCTGCCTTTGTCGCTTTGGATATTTTTCCTTTTGGACCTTGGATCGGACTGGGATTATGACTTTGTTTTGTTTCATTGTCAACTGAATATCTTGCCGTTTATTAAATTCCATGCTGTGTTCCAATCTGCATTAGTCTGCGACTCTCTCACCCTTACACAAGTAATTTGATTAGTTCTTCCACTAGGGGCACATTCAACCTCAAAACGTTGTGCACCATTTTGCTGAGGTTTCTGGGTTGAACAATATGTTTAGTCGAAACAGTGTGAAACGGTGTGCAACAGGCAACCGTGCCAACATGTTGCTGGCATTAAAAGCTAAATGGGCATTTATTAAAAAAATAAAAAACAGTAAAATCTCTCAATTTTAACATTTAACATTATACTTCTACTTCTTTCAATTAAATATATGGTTTGATCATTTGCATCTCATTGCATTTGGTTTTTATTTATATTTTATATTTTATTTATATAATGTCCAGGCTGATGCACTTTTACTGCCCAAGTCTTCAGCCTTTTCATTTTTATTGGAGATGAAATAAATTAAAGTGTTTTAAGAAACCCAGCTCAGTCCACAGCACAGGGCTTCTGCAGAGCATTCCTTTTGTATTTTTTGGCACTCTGTTAAACTGACATCTGCAACAAATATGACTGAGAGTGTAAATAATTAAAAATCAATCAGCAAAGAGAGCAGTCCATAATTTGTATGTGCCTTCACACTGTGCATATGAGGAGAGGAAGATTGGGGGGGGCAGTAAAGCAGAGAGAGGAAGCCCTAATGAAAAGACACAGCCATGACCTGAGAGCAGTAAAGAATCTGTAAATGTCTCTGGGCATGAAGTGTCATGTGATACCTGCACCATTGTAATCCTATGGCTGGGTAAACACATGCTACACAACACCCATTTTCATCCTCTTTGATTTCTGGGTTATGTATACATACTGGCTACAAAGCTGGTCTAAATTTGACTGTTTAGCAAAGTATTCAGTTGATGATGATTATTATTAGTATTAGTATTATTAGTGTTATTACATTTACTAACATTTTCACATCAAGTGTTTGAATTCTTTAGCTAAAAACCTGAGAGATTAACACTCTTAAGACTTAAAATACTTAAACTACACATACAGTGGTGCTTAAAAGTGAACCTTTTAGAATTTTCTATATTTCTGCATAAATATGACCTAAAACATCATCAGATTTTCACAAGTCCTAAAAGTAGATAAAGAGAACCCAGTTAAACAAATGACACAAAAATATTTTACTTGGTCATTTGTTTATTAAGGAAAATGATGCAATATTATATATTTGTGAGTGGCAAAAGTATGTGAACCTTTGCTTTCAGTATCTGGTGTGACCCCCCTGTGCAGCAATAACTGCAACTAAACGTTTCCAGTAACTGTTGATCAGTCCTGCACACCGGCTTGGAGGAATTTTAGCCCCATTCCTCCGTACAGAACAGCTTCAACTCTGGGATGTTGGTGGGTTTCCTCACATTAACTGCTCACTTCAAGGTCCTTCCACAACATTCTGATGGGATTAAGGTCAAGACTTTGACTTGGCCATTCCAAAACATTAACTTTATTCTTCTTTAACCATTCTGTGGCAGAATGAGCTGTATGCTAAGGGTCGTTGCCTTGCTGCATGACCCACCTTCTCTTGAGATTCAGTTCATGGACAGATGTCCCGACATGTTCCTTTAGAATTCTCTGATATAATTCAGAATTCTTTATTGAATGAATGATGGCAAGCCGTCCTGTTCCAGATGCAGCAAAACAGGCCCAAACCATGATGCTACCACCACCATGTTTCACAGATGGGATAAGGTTCTTATGCAGGAATGCAGTGTTTTCCTTTTTCCAAACATAATGCTTTTCATTTAAACCAAAAGGTTCTATTTTGGTCTCATCTGTTCACAAAACATTCTTCCAATAGCCTTCTGGCTTGTCCATGTGATCTTTAGCAAACTGCAGACGAGCAGCATTATTCTTTTTGGAGAGCAGTGGCTTTCTCCTTGCAACCCTGCCATGTACACCATTGTTGTTCAGTGTTCTCCTGATGGTGGACTCATGAACATTAACATTAGCCAATGTGAAAGAAGCCTTCAGTTACTTAGAAGTTACCCTGGGGTCCTTTGTGACCTCGCCGACTATTACACGCCTTGCTCTTGGAGTGTTCTTTGTTGGTCGACCACTCCTGGGGAGGGAAATGATGGTCTTGAATTTCCTCCATTTGTACACAATCTGTCTGATGATGGATTGGTAGAGTCCAAACTCTTTAGAGATGGTTTTGTAACCTTTTCCAGCCTGATGAGCATTAACAACTCTTTTTGTGAGGTCCTCAGAAATCTCCTTTGTTCTGGCCATGATACAATTCCATAAACATGTGTTGTGAAGAGCAGACTTTGATAGATCCCTGTTCTTTAAATAAAACAGGGTGCCCACTCACACCTGATTGTCATCCCATTGATTGAAAACACCTGACTCTAATTTCACCTTCAAATTAACTGCTAATCCTACAAGTTCACATACTTTTGCCACTCACAATTATGTAATATTGGATAATTTTCCTCAGTAAACAAATGACCAAGTATAATATTTTTGTGTTATTTATATATTCCACTACTTTTGCAAACCTAAGACTTTGGAAAATCAATTTCAAGCACCAAAAACTTATTGCATGTGAAATTTTATTCCATGTGAATAAAACTATGTTTTCACACGAGATATTAAGAATATGGAGCCTCGTTATAGAGAGTTAAGATTGTTCTTAACATTGTGATATATAACGTGTATTATGTCATGCAAGTGCCTTTAAAGGCACATTAAAACTCTTAGAACCCAGATGGTTAAACAGCAGGTGAAACAGGTGATGTTTTTCACATTTTTAATGTTTCTGAACACTTTTGTTCTTTCATTTTTTTTAAAGTATTAAATAATATATCAGTGTACTTTATTTGTGATGCTCACTTGTGGTGTTTGTATTTTGCAGTGCAATACACAAAAAACAATAACCCAATGTAAAATGTCCAGGCTTCATTGCCTGGACACCTAAAAACACAGCTAAAGGGCTAAAAAAAAGAGCAATACAATTTTGATTGCATTGCACTGAAAACTGTGCTGCTCGTGTGCACACATCACTAGTTTGTGGGCACTGACCCTGTAGTCTCTGCCAACAGCTCCCTGCCAACACCCATGGTGCACTTGGGTTAGACTGCATGCACAAAGAGGGATGGACTTTGCAAACAGGGCTCCGTACCAAACACACACCACTAACAAAATGACCACAGAGCATTGTGCCCAGGATGGCGCAGTCATTCCAGCAACTCACACGGATTCCCAGCACTCTCTCCACAGCTTAGCATTCCATCACAGCTGTGTCACAAATAGCTATTTAGTTGCCATGAATTACACAAGGGCTGACCAAGCTGAACAGTATTCATGTCAAACCAAGCATACATATGCACCTGAACAATCAAGTCATTAAAGTTTTCAGCTTCAATTTAAAATAAGAGCAGTTATGAACATTGACTGTGTGGCTACTTTATTCCTTACCCTAAATAAATGTGCAAAAATGATTCTTTGAGCAATGCCATAGAAGAACCACTTCTGTTTTTTTTAAGAATTGTGGTGAACCGTGACCATTACAGCAAGCCCTTCAGTTTGGCCCATAAAAAGACTTAAAAATATATGCACCTTCACAGTAATGCTAATTTCTGCTAGCACCTCTATGGAACTCTGTTGGTATGTTAGCGTTAACATTTGCTGTTCACTCTAGACATCTGAAGTTTGTAAAATATTTTTCTTATATTTATCTGAAGCTTATAACATCTTTAATATGTGACTGAAACCTGCTTAGAGTATGGCTTATCTAGAACTTTCAGACTGACTAGCAGAGTGGTGTTCCTTCTCAGAAAAGTTGGCCCCACCCATTATAAATCAAAATGTGATTGATTCTGCTATTCTGATTAGGCTGCTGGTTAATATGACTGTAGCACCACATGTGCTACCCTGGGCTCATGGAGGACACTTGAGGCTAGATTCAGAGCTGCAGCTACCATTTCTTTAATTTCACAAACAAACACAAACCAAACAAAGCCATTGTCGTCCTCCTCCTGCCGTCACTCCTGTGACTCGCGTCACTCTCATCCGTCAGGGGAGCTTGGGCTTTGCGCTCTGCTCCCTCCACACTCCCGGCTCTCTCCCCGACGTCATCACCAAGGTGCATCATTGCTGGGTGTTCGGGCCCCACCTTCATGCCAGCTCTCGCAGCCGTCATATTCGGGGCCTGGGGAGCAGGCGCATGCCACATACCCCCAACACCCAACTCAGGCCGGGAACCCAGTCTGAGCCATTGCACCCCACTGGGGAAAGACCCAGTGCAGGGTGGGAGAACCAAGCCGGTCCATGGGCAAGGCTCCTGACCATCTGTCGGGTTGCCACCTGTTGCTCCTCAAGCTGCTTCCGTGCTTTTCAGTATCTTGGAAGGCATCTTGCAGCCTTATCTTCTGCTGTGGAGACTCCCTCGGTGTGTTGGCGTCCTCCTCCCGGGTTTCAGCACCACTGTAGCACTGCATGTGCTACCCCAGGCTCAAGGAGGACACTGGAGGCAGGATTCAGAGCTGCAGCAGCCGTTTCTTTAATTTCACATTCAAACAAACACAAATCAAACAAAACCAACCAACACTAAGCTGGCCACTTTTCAGTGGCTGATGCTTACTAGACTTTTCAGCCTCTCACGCAAGCTTTTCAGCTCTTCCGTCCTCTTGTTGCTGCTGCTTGTCCCTCTCTCTCACTCTGTTCCCTGTCAGCTCTTTCTAAAAGGTGCTCACAGAATCAGCTGGCTCTCATTAAGGGCAGCGCCAGCACCAGAGCCAAGAGGGAATGAGAGCTCACTGCTCTGTCTCCTCGTTACTGCCCCTAGCTGGCAGCTCGGCCGTCTGGGTCGAACGTGGCTCGGGACTCACTCCTTGTCGGCACCATCATCGTCCTCCTCCTCCCGCTATCACTCCCGTGACTCCTGTCACTCTTGTCCATCGGGGGAGCTTGAGCTTTGCGTTCCACCCCCTCTACACTCACAACTCTCTCTCTGTTGTCCTCGCCAAGTTTCGTCACTGCTGGGTGTTTGGGCCCCGCCTTCCTGCCGGCTCTCGCAGCCGTCATCGTCAGAGCCCAGAGGGCAGGCGCATGCCACAATGACATTAGGCCTTCAGTCCAGTTTCTGAAGCCCTAACCAATGGGAGAGCTCGCTTCCCTGTATCTACCAACATCCCATAAAGAAAATAAAATCCTAATTAAATAACTTTTTGCTGGGCATTTGAAAAATGTAACCCTTTTAGTAAGAGATATTTACTAAAATATATGCAAGTTTAAAAACATCAAGCATGAAGTTTATGTTAACTACTTAAAATCCCAGGCTTACATACATTCTTTGTCTTATTATTCAGTAACAACAGCAACTTAATTGCAAACTGGCCGAACTATTCTTGGATTACAAAACTGTGTAATAACATTTTGGGCCCGCTGGCATTTAAAAGGTTAAACAAAAAATTAACCAAAACTTAGATTTTTTTTTATTTCACACAATTCATTAGGGCCTTGAGGTTCCCCCTAATGAAGAGACTCAACCTAATGTAATGTACATGTAATGTTTTTTCACATTTATTTATCAATTGAACCATTTTTACTCAAACTTACAGAAAAACCACCCACCAGCTCACTGCTCACAAGATTTAATCAGTCACTTAGTCTCCCCTTCTGACCAGTTATCTCTCCATGACAAATTAATGAGTACAGATGTTCAGAAAAGACAAAAGCAATTCCATTTACTCTGCAGAAGTGGCCAATACGGACAGTGGAACAAAGAACAAGGTCAACCCAAAGCCAAGCCTTAAAACCTGACCTGTGGCACACGCTGCCAAATCCAACAACTCATTCCCTCAATTAAGGGCTAAATTAGGCATTTAATTGGGCAGCATTTGTGTGCTGAAGCTTCACCCACAACACAGCTGGCGTGGCTAAGACAAGTATAACACAGATGGTCAAATTTTGCTCTTTGTCATGGCAGAAACAATGACCTTTGACCTCCAGACAGGCAGGGATGTAGCATGTGTATCATATGCGCCCACAGAATTTGAAAAGAAACACTATTTAGCAGATGTGCAAATGGTGCAAAAAAAATACTCCCCCACTGTTGTGATTCTGACATAGCGCCTGACCATCCATCCAGAAAGACGTCCAAGGCCAGCGCTCGTCAGCGCTGGCAGGCTGAAGGGAGGTGTGTGCAGTGCCAAGGAGGCAGGAGTGGGTTCTGGCCAAGCGTCTGCTCATTACAGTGGAGAGAAAAACAATTAGAGTAATGGTTTGGTGCTTCAGTCTTGCATACCACAGTTATCAGGGCTTCCTGTGCACAAATGCAACTTTATCTACAGGAATAAAAGCTCTTCTGATGGGGGAAATCTCAGATATGGAATTTATTCTCAGTGTTACCTGTATACTGTTACCCGCTGCTTAAACAGACAAGTAGCTTGCCATTATACAAGTGACTGGAGTATCTGGCCCTTACCCACATTGGCAGTGAGAAAAAGATGCTGATAAGCAGAAGACCATGTCCTTACGGTGCTTGACTCAGGCATGCTACAGTACTCCATCATATAAACATGTATAACCCCACCTTAAGTGCCTCAAAGTTCTATTTTAAAATTGGCATCTAACTGCATACACTTAAAAAAAAAAATGAAATAGATTCTCTGGAGGGATGGCCACAGGCCATTAACCACTTTTGGTTCCCTAAAAAACTGTCAGTTGAAAAGTCTTTAAGGAACCAAAGGTGGTTCTTCTATGGTATCACTTCAAAGAAGCTTGTTTTGGCACCTTCATTTTTAAGAGTGCAACTAATACTGCTGTTGGTAGAACATAAGGTTCTTGGGTTCAGAAGCTCATCTAAGAGCGTCCAACATTCAATAATCAGCCCTATCTAAAGTAAATAAATCTGCTCTTATCATCTCTTAGTCCAGGATTAGCAAAAGCTAGAGTCTGAAAAATAATAGGTATAAGCTGCCTCAGTAAAGTCAACTGAACACAAAATACCAAAACAAGAGTATCAAAAATGTCTGAAAGAGATCACTGTTCTATGATGTTAATGCTGTACACATCTCAAACGATCGTGGTCATTTAGATCCACTGCAACACTAAAGTAGGCTTTTTCAAAACACAAGCAGAAATAATTCTGTGTTTGGTTTAACATCAGGTATGCCTACCTTGAATAACTGGACTATTTGAATGCTTGTTTCTTACACTAGTATTTAGTTCTCTATTGAGTATTGATAAGTTTCATCCTTTTTAATCCACAAAATATTTAGCCTAAACTACAACACATTTAATCAAAGAACGCTTTTTAGAACAGTTAGTTACATACACACATATGGAAAATGTTAAAAAGAATTTAAACAAACTATATCTGGTTAGCTGAATGCATCATAAATTCATGCCAGCCATTCATGGCACCTCGCTTCATAGTGCAACAAACAGAATCGTTTTCCACAAGGAAAGGCCTGATAAATCATGTGTGTGGGCACTGAAAAATGATTTGAAGCTAAGAAATTATTTGATCACAGGTTGATATACTACTTAGCCATGAGAAGTTTCATAACATTTCTCAAATATGTTAGTATGGTGATATTTTTCCCAGGTACTGCATTCAACCACCAAGGGCCTGCAACTGCTTCAGGAGGGAATATCAGCTCTTTTCCTGCCTTTTTTCTAACAGGGTTATAGCACGTTTAAAACCTTTCAGCACAAACAGCAGTGCTTTTACTGGGCTTTAATTATTATTAAGCTTTTAATGCTGTATCACAGAAGATTCTGCTTCACTCAGAGTTGTTACAGCACAGGAGCTGATCTGCAACTTTCAAATCAACAAGATAATCACATTATAGCAAATTACTATGCCAACACTGTATTAAGGGTAGCATTCAACTTTTCATGACAACTGACATAAACCTACAAAAGCTTATAAATGCATGTTCTAACAAGAGTGAAAAATCTATGTCACTCTTTATTTGAGTAAAAAGGTATTATTTTAACATGGCTATGGATGAAAATCTCTCAAAGCATATTAGTGTGAGCCTTCATCAGGGAAAGACACTGTAGAGCGCATATATATCACTACCGACCAAAAAAATCTCCATTTCAGCTGATTTTTAACTTTTAACATCATTTGAACACGGCAGCTGATAAATGGATCAACAGAAACTTTCCAGAATAACTTCAAATAAACTCTTGTTACATTAACTTACACTGAAAGTAGAGCTGGGCGATATGGCCAAAAATGTTATAACGATAAACAAAATTCATACCGCTCAATATCAAAACATATCATGGTAAATGTCAAATCATTATTTCTTTAAAGCTTGAGGGCTTTTTTTTACTCCTGGGTGGTTAATCGCTGTTCTAAACTATCCTTTATGGTCGGAATACGACAATCAATCACCAAACAATGGAACATTTGACCAATCTGTCATGGGACAGTGGGAGAAAGTGTCTGGTGAGCTGTTTATATCAGCTGGAAAAGCACGGCCACAGGCTATCCCGTTACAAATGTTAAACAAGTGGCCAACAACAGTGCTAAACTGTTCAGTTTCTCAACAAAGTCAACTTAGTACGAACAGCAAACATTAGCTGGCTCAGTAGGTCAGTGATGGATCACACCACCTTACTGCCATCACTCCTACCACACCACAGTATTCAGACACCAATAGTAGTCTGAGGGCTGAACCGAAATAAATGTAACACCAGACAAACAGAATCCTTCTTTCAGGTACGTTTAAACTAAAAACGGTGCTTTTGTGTCGTGTTTGATCTACAATATCATCAATTCTCCGTGTTGTGTGAGTGATGGAGCTGCTTCAAGTTAGCCAGCTGTTAAAAACAGCTAGCGTAGAAAGATAGCACTCCCTCACTTTCCAATGCCTCACAGAGTCCTCGGTTTACTTTTGTTTAAATCAGGGTTATAACTGACATGAACTCACTTCTTTCTTTCACTTATGTTGCTTGGAAACGTACTAATACTTAAATATGATTTTGACGGCACTGTAGTCATGAGGATTGTGATTTAATGCTGCTAAAGCTTGTTAGGATGTACTTAAAGAGTTGAGTTCACTGTAGGTCAGCACAGCTACGCCACTTATCTCGTCACTCAGACTTGGTCCAAACTCCACGTTTCAGATGTTCCTAAAGTATATTTGGTGACCCTTTTTTACTCGTCGCCCCTCCCGCTCTAATAGTCGAAAAAATTAGAAGTGTGTACTCTCTTGGCAACAGCAGAGTTGTCTTGCTTTCCTTGCAGTAGATGAACGTGGAAGTGTGAGAATGGTATATTATATCAAACCTTTCATGTCACAATATATATATATATATATATATGCGCAAACTTGCAAACTCCACACAGAAAGGACACTGGTCACTCGACCGGAAATCGAACCCATGCCCTTCATGCTGTGAGGCGACAGTGCTAGCCACTGCGCTTGTTGGAAGAAAACCACTCATCTCCAAAATGACAACTTTAAAGGATAAGGAAAAAAATACTTTTCTTTTACTGCAAGTCAATGGAGCCGGACATTTTTTCCATGTCATTTTTGGCCAATTCCTTTGGTCCATTCTTCATGAATTGTACACACAAGGTATTTTCAGATTATGCCAAATACTGAAAAAAGGATATAAAAGGTTCTCTTCCACAGTGTGTGTGTGTGAGAGTGTGTGTGTGTGTGTGTGTGTGTGTGTGTGTGTGTGTGTGTAGTTTAGAACAATGTGTGAAGTAGGGGTGTGTGATTTGACTTGACGTTCATGGAGTTTATGCATCAAGTGTAAGTGGTATGAAGACCAGTTCAGATTGGCTCATGATCTGATGTTCTCAAGATGCATGTCCAGCACTGCTTGTTTGGAAGGAACGACTAATTAAAATGTAAGCTTATTTGTTCTGTTAGTTGTGCAACTAAAAAACAAACTTCAAAAATGATTGTTTTGAAGGTAAATTTTGACCATGTGTATTCAAGTACTTGTTCAGAAATACCAGCAAGTATTCAAAGCCTGCAAAATGCTGTTTGCGCCAACCCTAATGTCAGGACACAATCTAAGGTTTAGATTTATACAGAAGTTTAAAGAAAGCAAGCCTGTCTGTGGTTTTTCCTCTCTGGGGAGCCATCCCTCCCATCATAAACGTTTCAAGAGGATGTCCTCTCTGCTTTGGTGATACAGTGCCACCCATTTCACCATCCAGTATGGTATGGAGGATGTGTGGATTACTCAGATAGCACCAATGATAGTATTTTCCATTTGATAATGCTCTTCTTCTAAACTAGAATAACTGTCACAGTGTATATGCATAACATTCCAAAAAGACAGTAAGTAGAGAAAGAAAACAGAAACAGGAGTACACACTTTATGAGTGTAAAAGCAGCCTTCAGCTAGTGTTTTTTCATTTTTAAAAGGTCAGCTAAGAGAAGTTAATGTTCTTTGTCCATTTTTCCCCCAACGATCCTCCTGCGCCAACATCATTCCATACCAAATGGTCATTAATGTCCAGCTTGACCTAGATAGCCAATGAAAATATTTTCTCTCCCCACGATCACTTCCTCCATGTCATGACAGTATGACAAGCCAAGGGCGCACCAACATCTAGGCATCTATATAGTACTACAAATCTGAAAACAAGTTCATGAATCAAGACAGGGAATACTTCTGGAGCTGAAAACAACGCTCAAGGCAGCATATAATTGCTCTGGCACTGGGGTAAAACTAATAATTGCATAACAGTTTGAGGGGCTGAGGCAACACAACTGTACATCAAGTCAAAAGAGGCTGTTCCACAATAACTGGCCAAGTACATTATTGCCAACACTATCAGAACTATCAACTAACCCTTCTCCTGCAAGCACTCTGTGCTGCTGAGCTTAATAAAAAAAAAACAAGAACAACGCTCGAATTTCACATTTTATGAAGCTGTTAATGTTTAGCCATGTAAGAATGTATTCACTGAGGCCATTCAATTGGAATTCACACAAATGAAACTATGGCGTGATGACATTAAAACATAATGAGGGTCACAGCTGGCATCCATTTGCTCCAAGTAGGTGGCACTGAAGTTCATGACATCTGCAGCTCGCACTGAATGGCCTTTTGGAAACTGCACGAACTGGGACTTTCTTTGGTATGTGCCTTATGAGCCCCGTACATGCAATATGGAAGATTGTGTGGCCTAGGCCTACATATGACCTTAATTATGTTTCAAACACATTTTGATATTGTACACCTTTCATGTTTGTTGACGTCAGGCATCAAGAGGATCATTAAAAGTTCCAACAAACTAATTGGATTGAAGGCAAAGGTAGGTCAGATTTACTTTCCAATGAGATACAATGGAAAGCATGCCTTCTGTGTAGCAGGAACTTCAAAGAACCCCAATTAGGCAAAGCAAATAAATGCAATTACAGACTATTAACTTCCCCTCTTTGATTAACACAAGGAAAGTGTCGTTAGCATGGCGAGAGGTCATTATTCACGCAATAATTAAAAAGCAAAGGCTATGCCTAAAGCCACACCTACAGTATGATGTATACAGGCTTTATCATGCCACATACAAACTTGAGAAAGACACTGTAAGACATCAAACAAAAAGCTAACCGCTAACTTATTTCCAATAAAAGAGAGACTAAAGGGAGCCGTAAAAACTAACGTACATTATGACCATATATAAAAGATGTTTGAAACATTTAACTGCTCTCCATGGAAAATAAATAGCTTGATCTAACCGCTTTGATTCAAGACTCTGAAGAACCATAATTCTTATTGAAGTGTTTAAGGGTGAAATACAGGATGCATGTATGTGAAAGGAGAGCTGGATGCTATTATGTTCATGGACATGAGGGACAGATTCTTTGGGATGCTTCTAAAACACAATCTATATGCTGTGAATGTAGGGTAGGGCAAGCTAGCATGGACAACATTGATCTGCATTAGGCAAACAAAAGCACATTGACGGTGATCAGAGTGAAATGACGGCTGCTTAGCACCACAGGCGCTTCTGTGCGTCAGCTTTTTATGACGTAAACGTTAGCGCTAGCCAAGCGGCTAAGCTCGCGATGAGGTATTCACATCCATCATGGCCGTGTGCGACCATGCCCCGATTAGATAAGACAGGAGGCTGACTGACGGGCTTAGGAAGCAGCTGGACTGTGAGCAGTCCACTCCCAGGGCTGTGCAGAAGGGCCAGGTCACAGAGATGTCAAACCCAACCCCTGAATGTGCGTCATGCACTTTTTTCCTCATCTGTACATCTACTGTACATTCATATTCACGCAAGATTCATTATCATGGCAGTGCCAGCAGCGGAAGACTGTAATGTTTGTTGTCACTGAGGTTTTTATGACTGTCTGATATATGCCGGGCAATGGAATTATGAATTGCTGCAAACTATGAGGTAATAGAAGGCAATACTTAAAAGACAATGTTAAGGTTACACTCTTAGCTGTTTGTTTGACTAAATTAATACAGCGTAAAGTATAAGGCATCATACATAAGACTGCATTAAGATGACAGGCAAAACTGCAAAACTAGTAAAAATGACAATGTTGATAAGGCAATCATGAATCATCATTATTTTGAAAGTGCAATTGTGTCTAATGAGACAAATTCATAATACATATTAATGTATCTAGACCTTGTCATGGCAAAACCTTACAGCTGCATTTTCTTTTCATTTTATTATATTTTTACACCATATAAAAATGCCAGCTACTTCTCACATCATGTAAATACTGTACAATAAATGGGCCAATGGATACTTTGAAATTTATTTTTTATTACATTAACGTCCATTAAAACGATTTTTTTTTCATCTGTGAGTCTGAAGTGTTTTTTCACTTAACGTGACCAAGAACTGCCTACTTTCATAGGAAAGGGCCATTTGACTGATATGCAGAATAACCAATAATAAGCCATTATTTCTGTGTGACTAACTTAAATATGCAATGTCCTGAAAATGAAAAAATGGAAATGCATAATTTGAACGTATTTGCTGGTTTTCATACCGGAAACAAATTGCAAAGCATAAAATCTAAAATGAGCTATACATTTGCACAAGAAAGCTCTTGAAAAACTTTGTGATGTGATGCCATGAACTTCACAAATGCTTTTCAAACCAGAGAGTATATCTTATATAAGACTCAGACACAAATACAGTTTATTTCCTGGTAGACAGATGAAAACCCAACATGAATGTGCAAAGAGCCAATCAGAATGCATGTCCACATGGTTTCTATAGAGATCAGTCACTGTGTTTCCATGTAGGAAGAGTGTTTGAGACTGAGACTATCATTTCAGAGACAGGATATTTCCTCAACAATATGCATTTCACCTTGATTAACATTCAAGCACTTACAGAATCTTCAGACTTGTGGCTTCCAGGACCTTCATTCTGGGAATCATCAGGGAAGTCGTCATGGCGGCTCAGGGTGAACTCGCGGATGAAGACGGCTTCTCCATCACTAGCCTCTGCCCACACCTTAAGACAGCATTAAACAGAAACATTAATGTACAACTATTGTTATCCCACTTAATTATGCCATTCCCTCTTGGGTGCTATTTAAATAGACACTTAGATTGTCACCCATTTAATGTTCCATTTTCTAGACATAGATCAAACAAATGAAGCTGAGGAACATGTGCAGGCCTACTTTTCTTAGAAAATGGTCAGAACCAGCTAAATAGAGTTGAAATGGAGAAAGAGCACTGAACATAACTATTATGTGTCTGGGGTTCATTAGGTCTTGTCAAATATTCACCCAGTGGCCTATATGGACCATGAAAACAATGTGATCTCTCCACTGGGTTAAAACCATCTCTACTGTCTTTCACTCCTCAAATGTACCACAAGAACAGCATGTTTTTTCTAGCATTTCATGCACATTAAAATGGATTTTCAGGCTGTTTGCTTTACTAAACGGTTTACGTTATGTGGTTAGCCCCTGTTGCGCAGGGGTCTCCCGTTTGTGTTTACAAAAGCTTCCCATATTAGAAGTCACACCGGGGGAGAGCTTGGACAGGGCCCATTAACAATAGCAATCATTCTCAAGGATGCACAAACTCATGGGCCCCTGCCTCAGCTGCTCTCCTTGGGCCATAAACGCCCCATAATGAGGGAGGTCAACTGTGGGCCTTGGAGGGTCTGTGCCAAGCTGGAGATGGCGGGAGTTACTGGGGGGCCGAGTGGGAAAAAGACAGATCTGCATTGCTGCTAAGCAACATCTACAAAATATGGGCCAAAGAAGTGTGGGAATTCACCCATGAAGCAATGTGAAAAGTGACAAATCAAATATGTGCTAATACCCAAATCTCAGCACTGGCTGGCAAGGGATCTGTATCAGTACAACAATACATTAGGATCTAGTAGTATGATCCAGAAAGTACATACTGAAGTTGCCATCTCAGTTTGCCAGCATTTCTTTCCAAATTGTAATGCTGATAGCTTTACATTACAGTCTTATTGCGCTCACCTGCACTTTTATGATAATGAGATTTTTGTGTAACCCTTTCACCTTGAGTTGGAGGAAAGTAATGGAAAAGTTGGCAGTTTTGCCCATGGTGGTAAATTGCAACCAGCATGACTGACACCGGATATCCCATTCCCATTCTGAAACTAAACCAATCCTCCCATGGGATGCCGTCTATATACCAGGCATCCAATTTTTTTTAATACCTTTTGTTAGTGAGCTGTGCATTGGTAGCAGAATAACCCACATTGTTTAATGTGACATGCTAACAAGTTTGATTCCATCTGTAAATACAGTTGTTGCAGAGTTTTATAACATTTGGGCACTGGTGAGTAATTTGTGGTGGAGCAATGTTAGAGGCCAATGTAAAACAGGACTAAGTAAACAGGAGGCCCATGAAATGTACAAGTAATCCAGAAAAACATGGGAATGAGAATTAAGTCTGTTTCCACAGGGATCTATAAGATCCTCCCTCTACTGTTAGAGATGTACAACAGATCTGTCTTAGCAGATATACGTCTTGAATATGCTGAATAATATTTCATGGCCCCACATGACAGAAGTAACCAAAAAATGTGAAAATAAGACTAAAACCATGTATAATATCCCTAATGCCTGAAATGATTTAATATCATGACTGACAGGTCATTTACACTAGATGTTGGAATATTGCTGTAAGCTTTGACAGCATTCAACCACAAGCATTAATGAGGTCAAGTGCTGATGTTGGATGATTAGTATATTGTGGTGTTCCATCACTCCAGAGAGCACAGTTCAACTGCTCTATAGCACAATGTTGGGGGCTTTTAAAAAGCTGCTTTCTCTTTAGCAACTACTGTAAATCTGTTTAGTGATGCTTTCAGGACAATAAGGTTGTGTGCCTTAATACTCCAATTGTGCCAGAAACAGATAGAACCATATATAATGAAGAAACCTTCTAATATGCGATATAACATGGTCATCAGATTTCAACAGCATAATGCTAATTTCTGCAAGTGTATCAAGGAGATTTCCAATTATGGTAGCATCAAGCTAGCCATGGAGAACATATTTCAATTTCTTACATTTGTAAACAAGAACCATTTTATAGTCTTATTTTCAGTAGACTTTAATTTGGCATTAAACTTTGCATAGCCACACCTCCTACGCTCCTACAGGACCCCGTCCAGTGGAGGGTACGGCACAATATATACAGACACAGTTTTTGTTTTGTCAGTGGAACTGGATGAAGGGACAGAAAAAAAACAATGCCTGTTAAGAAATCCTATTTACACCAGCTAGAATCTGTCAGCATGGTGTCTCTTTCTCTGTGCCACTGTGCATCACCCTTAGGATTCCAAACTCTTGATCCGATTTGACCCTTTCCATTTTTTTGCTAAGCAAAATGAAACCATTTAAAACCATTGGCCACATTTCACCAATCCAAAGCTTCAGGCACCAGTTTTAGTAAACATGGCTACCATAACATAGCCTGTTAATATGTTTGAGTTGCTCATTTTAAATCTATTTGATAGAGCATAGACAAATTAAATGTTAAGCCGATATAATTCATGTTTAAACAGCACAAATATCAGACATTTTAATGAGTATTCTTGAAAGGGTTTTAGAATTGCATGTGACAGTGCTTTCATGTTACCTCATTTAGTTTTACGCCTGGATTATTACTGTGGTAAGCATTTTAATTATTCTGGTTTCAGGTCTGAGGCTAAAGGTCTGTATATACTGGCGCGTAATTTTACTAGACTGTTTTACTTTTATTTATATCTACTATTATTTGAACAGGCTGGCTTTGATAGGGATCACATGGTCTTGTGCTGTAATAACACCCTTATCTCAAGGTTGATATGCTTGATGGCAAGTATACACATTGTCCACAAGTCATATTTCATCATATACTCAATTCTGTCTGGCAATTTGTCATTTTCAATGCACAGCCTCTATAAAACAATGTGCATGTACATACATTTGACAATTTATTTTTTTTGCAAGGACCGGGCTTGTTATTACACTCAATTTTAGTAGGTTAAAGGTTATCCACAAGGGGGAGCTACAGACACTTGGATATCTTTTCTGAGCATCATTAGAAAGAAAGAACTTGCAAAAATAGTATTTATGGACACATTTTGCGATTATGGTGAGAAATATTTATTTCACCATCTAAGTTGCGGATGACCACAAAAAAAGCAGCACGGGTGTTATGGACGGGAGGTAGTTAGCATCAGTGACAGTGTGGATGGGGCAAGGCAGCAGAGTCCAGTATAAGACCGGACTCCTTTGAGCGGTGAAAAATAACACCGCCCTCCCAGTTGGTCGATAACAGGAAAATAAATGGAAATTCCTAACATGTCCTGACTGCACACTACACTGTGGAATTGGAAAACGAAGTATAAGCTCTTTGAACATCATTTATCTCTCTATCTGTCTACAACAAAAGAGGGTACGGACGAACACAGCAAATGCTTGTCAGATGAATATATATGCAACATCAAAAGCTTCTCATAAGGATTTGTGTGCCAGATAACATTTTTGAAGTCATTCACTCAACCAATAGTATTGGGTGTGTGTGTTATTCTGGCAAATTATCACATTTCAGCAGCACATAACTCCAACTTGGTGTTGAAGGTACAGGCTACAGTTGAACACATTCTTGGCTACATGATCGTGTTTAACAACTTCCAAGTGCTGGTCTACTTTATACACCTCATATAGCCTGAGCCCTCAAGCAATTATAGGATATTATATGGTATATATCTTATATATTAAGGCACATGTAAGACTGACACCCAATGCTCGAGTACATTTTAGACGGCCTCTATAAAAGGCAGCAACAGGAGTATGTATAGACATGGAATACAAGATGAAACATCAAGTTGATCAAATGTCCCTGCCATACAGCCATCAATAAAGGGTAGGAATGGAATGTAACCTCAATATGCTGCAGCAGAAAATCTGTGGGAGATCTGTTTGGTCCAATTCTTGAAGCATTTTCAGACATGTTGACACCCAGCTGACATTTTCAGCTCTTGTACTGTGTATGTTGGGTCACAGTCAACCTTGAAACAGTCTTGCAAGCCAAACTTCTGCCAATCGGTGCTTTTCACTACAAAATGTGGCCAAGAACCACCTACCTTTTCAGGAAGATGCCGTTTGACAGACATACCAAAGAACCAATCACGGCCCTCTGATTTACTGGAGGTGACTGTAAAAATTCCCATGGATATATCTTCCTCTGAAAAGCGCATTTTTATCACAATGTCATGTGGAGGCAACTGTTTGCTTTTGCCGACTAACTTTGATAAACATGATGGAAAAAGTTACACTGAAGTGCATATACACAGATGTGTGGACAGCCGATCAGAAAGCAACTGACAGAATCCTGATAGCTGCAGCCAGCTCTTTGTGCAAACGATATCAAAATGCCCCTGTTTCTGTGTGGGTGGAGCATCTATAGATGAGATTAACCTTGAAATGATTTTATGTTGGCTTCTTATTGAGCATTGGACAAAACAAGCCATTCAGATATGACTTCAGCAAATTTTCAGACCAAATTCTTTAGGGCTATGGACAACATATCCCCTCAGTGTTGAGACAGAAAGAAGTGGCACTTAGCCTTGTCCTGATGACTCCATCGTGCATCCACATCACACCGTCTTTCAATCAATCAACAAGCCTTTATCCAAAAACAGAGGCTGCCGAGTGAAACCTGGCTGAACTGAAGCCTAATAGAGCATGGCAGCCAAGTCTTCTCCAGAGTGTTTAAGACAAATTTATCAAATTCCCTTCTTAACGTCTTGCTTAAGAAAACAAGTCGGCTGTTAAAATCAGATGTCATGGGGCCTGTACTCCCACTGGACTAAGACGTTAAGTGCTGGCAAGAATCTCAACGCCCCTCTTCTCTTTAGACAACAGTGCTCTCCCTGGAAGACTGTGTTCCTCTGATGTGCTTCTGTTATGGCATCATTTTAGACCTTCTGTTAATTAATACTGCACACATACACTGCACCCAAACTTATTAATCTGCGCATCTGTAATAAAGGAAATCTAAGATAGACAACATATTAAGCAGATTATATGAAGATGCACCATTTCTTGAAAGGAATATTTTGACTGAAATGACAAGAAAACACCCATACCAAGAACGGCTTTGAACAGGCTTTGAGTCCTAAGAGGGGCCTAAAGGTAACTAGCAAGTACATGGCATCATTGGAATACCAATGGGATATACTTGCTTAGAATGAAGTCCCACCTAAAGAGGACCACTGAATATGGCAACCTAGCCAAGGAACATGACCCTCGACACCACGTGAGAAGATGATGAGTGGTACATGTGTGTGAAAGCAGGTATGTCACAGACAGGGTGGGCTATGGTGTGCCAGTGGCACTGATTTTCTTCTCCAGCAGGATTGGATTTCAAAGTGCGAGAACAGTGCGTGGACAGTGAACGGGAAGTGAACCCAGGGCACGATGGGCCTTCAGAAGAACATAATCAACAGTAATAACACCAACCTGATATTATAATTGGTCTTTCCTGAAGGGAGGTGCCAGCTACCAAGCCTGGAGGGAAATGAGAGTGAGGACTACACCTTCTCAGCACAAGCCTAACGTGGGCTTCTGTTTCATGCATGGCCTCCTTTGATTAATAAGATCCCTTCCACTGTTTTGATAATGGCGCCCTGCTTTCCACCCTGCTCCTGACCGTATGAAATGAAAGAGGAAGAGGTATTTGTCTAATCTACTTTCAAAGGGATCAGTGCAAGATTTCTCTTAACACATGAGCGATGAGGAATGAAGAAACCCTGAGTGATGTCCACTGGTGTTCCATTCTCAATTTCGTTTTGGATACTTCTGCTCTTCTTGAGTTCTCTAACATTACAGCCCTACTCTTGCTGAGGTTGGATCTTTATCCATGGACAAAACTACCATGTAACTATACTGCTTTCTGTACTCATGCTGCACAAACATGCACCACAGATTCATACTGTGATGTATAGGATGACTTTCCACATGCAAGCAGGAATATACAGGCCAAGATTACAAAAGCCTCAATATGTACTTGCTACAGAAGAAACAGCCATGGACACCAATGATTAAAGCAGCGATAAAGGCATACATCTCTGGAAAAATGACAGGGTCTTGGCTGGCTTGAGGCAACATTACACCCCTCACTGTGAATGTTCTCCTGGTTACAATTTGCACTTCAAGCATCACACCCAAAGAAGGAGGAGCTGCAGCCATGAAAGGAACTGCACGAAAAACACAAAGGGAGCTCTTTTCATCACTTTCTCTGATTCTTGACACAATGTTTGGTTATTTTGTATTTTTGCTCTCACCGCAGGGCCCTTTGATGGTGTACCTACACTTCTCATAAAATTTTTTCCTTGGCTAGAGGAAGAACAGAAATCAAGCAAGTGTGGCAAAGTGAGAAGCATACAGTGTGTGGAAGGAAAATTAGAAAGGAAAGATCTGCCACACAGTCTTGGATGAATAGCTAAAGCTGAACTAAGATTCTGTAGATCTCTACAATCCTCCATCAGCGTCTGCTGTTTCGTAAGGTCTAAAAATAAGTAATCTGTCTCCCTCTCCAGACTAACTGTCTCTGTTAGGATTCATTAATCTTTTTCGTCCCATACCTTTTATAGCAGGCGTCTCTACCTTATGGCCAAGTCATGTAAAACAAGCCTGTGTATGATCTGAGGATGCCTTGCATGGTGCCAGTCTGTCCTAGGACAAAAGCAATTTGTGACGCTGTTGGATTTTTCGCCTCTTATGGAAAGATGAAGCCATCTCATCTTGACACAGCCTGAGCAGGGAGGTGGGCACTTGAAGCGATGATGACTTGCACTTCTTTTGCTCTCCAGACCACAAGCACCTCACAGCTCGTTCGTCTTCCGCTGTTTACTGGTCAGCATTCCTGAAGGGCTTCCGCACTGTAAACTATGTCTGCCATGCAAACCTCTGGCAGTCTGTCTGTCCACCCCCACAGTTCCTAACATTTGCACTTGAAGAATTTAATTTAGATGGTCATAAAGGGTAGTGGCACTTGTTATGCTTAAAGCAGACATATGTGTACCCCTATTTGTCTTGGTATCGACTTGACCTCAAGTGTGGTTTAACATCGTTTACATGTAAACCAATACTGTGCAAAAACTTAGGGACTATTCTATATTTAAGTGAAAATGGGCATTAAATACAAGCTACTGCTTTTTCAGGAGATACAAGAAATATAAGATAACCCACTTGCGTAAGGAAGGAGAAATTCAAAGAAAAATGCATGGAAAAAAACTGAGTCCAAAATCTGATAAACAGTACATAAAGCTTTTATTTTTGAGAGAAAATCAAGCTCTTCCTTCAAATCTGAAAAAAGTTCACAGGTGTTTCTGTCCATCCTTCCACTGTGACAACTCCGAAAGTGGGTCTGAAAGGATGCGTAGCTGTCAATTAGATGTTACTGAGAAAAGGAAATATAATTGAAGAGCCTCTGCAAATCAAAGAAGCTCCTGGTGTTCTTAGAACAATGGACTGGCCAACTAGTCTGGACCTCAGCATTATTGAATGTGGAATTACTTGGTTTGTGAGAAGCCAAAAATGCAACTAACTGTTAAGACTCAACTTTTGAGGAGTTGGGAAAAATATCCTTGTAGATTTCTACATACTGAAAGAACTATATTACATTTAGCTGTTCAGTTTTCCTGCTTTTTTTACTTATACTCAACAGCCTTAATAACCTTCCGCATAGACATACACCACTGTAACTGTGCATGCTCTGATTACATTCCTGGGAATTTTATTAGCAGAGCTATTGTACCTTTATTGCAGAGGTAACATCTACCCTAGAAGCGGTTCCATAGAATGTGGTTAAAATATAACAGCTTGTGAATTGCAGGTTTTTCTTTTGCACTGGTATTAGCAAATAAGATGTTATATTTTAATCAATTTTGCAAGTCAAAAAAGTCAGAAACAAAAAAAATAGGCTGTCAGGGCTGAAGACTAAGAGCACTAGAGACAGTGTTACTATCAGGTTATTATTGTTCAACTGCAAACACCTGGATTTTTTTTTTTTTTTTTTTTTACTGAACACCTGATCTAATTTAAGTCCTAAAGAAAGGCACCAGCAAACAAAGCTATAAATAGGTTAAAAATACTGGTTTGGTCAGTTTGCACTTGCGCATACCAGTAGCTACAAGGAAGCTGGCACAAATATATTCAAGGGTTGGACTTCAAACATAATAGTGTGGTGTGATGTCAGTCCACTGAGGCAGAGAGTAGTGTTTTGTGATCTTTCACAGTTCTGTCAGATTTGAAGATCTGAGCAATAGACTTAAGTGTCATAACAGACAAAGGAAGAAAATGAACGATGTGAATTGGAATTCAACTGATCTGGGAAAGAGGAGGAATTCTAATGATGATACAGAAGAGCCGGAGGAAAGTTTTGGTGGCCAGGAAGACCGAACAGAGCTACAGAATAGAGAGCTTCAGCTACACAAGCAAGTCCAGAGAGAGCCATCAAAAGAGTTGTTTGAAGATTTTGGACGAAAGAAAGGCCCCAAAATAAGGTTAGATAATAACTCCATTATAACTCCATTAATGTATTATAGTGAGAGTTCTTTTGCATTAGATTTAAAGTCTATTAAATTCTCAAACATAGCTTATGAACAGAATATGCTCTATTTTATATTTTCTGTCAGTTCTTAATAAAACAAGCTAAAAGTCTAGTGAGAAATAAGCAATGATCACACTAACTTGTTTGGTCAGTGCACTCTTTGTTCAACAACAAAAAAAGCTTAAAAAAAAAAAAATTCAGCCCTGGTGCAATACTGGGGCAAATTCATTCAAGACAACAGGAACTACAGCAAGTTACTTAAAGGGGCCTTTCAGTAAAATGAACAAAACACATAATTAAGTCTGTATTAATGAATCTTTCATGCATAGTGGTGAGATGCTTATGCTTCTCTTGTTTATGTGTTTTTTTTGTTTTGTTTTTGCTATACCTTTTAGAAGTGCGGAGTGACTGAGATTTCTGAAAGAATGGAAAATGGCCATGCTGGAAGCTTTGGAAGAGGTTTCTTTTTCTTTTTTGTCCTATGGACAGACCAACCACTTCAACTTGACTTTATGAGTAAATTCAGAGGCGCCCAGCTATACAACAGAAACAGCCATGGAACAGGTCAAAATCTTCTTGACTGGGGAGTGAAACACACAGAGTGGACATAGAATACCGAAAAATACAAGTCAAAGTAAATTAAATTCATGCTCTGTCCAAACACAAGATTTCATCTTTTTGGAACACTCAACGGCTCATACACAAGCTGGTAAAGGAGGAAAACAGATGCTTGGGGAAAGGAAAAGAAGGCATGACGTTATGGACTTCTGCAAGTCGGAATTTACACTTTTACACTTAAACATCATATTGTTTTTTAGCATAAGAAGAAACTTGTGTCATAAAATCCTGAAAATGAAGATTTATTAGAAATCAACATGCAGTTCTTTGGGCTATGATGCAAAACTTTGAGTGATATTGTGTAGCATTGAGATGTGCCAAACAGCAAATGTAAGCCAGCCGTTAGCTTGCCCTAATTGCTTTATTTCTTTATTACAATCACGGGATGATATGGAATTAAATTTGCATAAGACAGTAAACTACTAGGGTCGCATGATGATAATGAAATAATATTGGTAGTAGCCGCTGTTTGCTTTAAAAAACAATATCAGCCAGATTGGATTCAAGTAGTATTTCAAACCGATATCGGTTAATGTATTTATTGTACTCCTGAGGAGCAGAATGTGTAGGTGGTTCTGGGTGATTGTGCTAAAATGTACATATTGTATTTATTTTTCTACTTTTGCAACCTGAAAAATTACTTTGAGTGCATCTCTATAAACAAAAATAATAAGATTCCAATATGAGATGTGAAGGCTTAAAGGATTAAATGAATAAATGAAAATAAAAATACAGCAAATCAGTTCAAATTGGTTGTTAATCCACCTGCATCGGTCCTGCATTGCTACAGTTACTGCTACAGATGCTCAGTTTGAGCTTACTGCCCTCACTTGCTCTGAATAATCTTAACCTTATTTGAAACAAATAAATTGGTTTCAAGCATAAGTGAGCATCTGAGAGTGCGTTCAGCCCTGATATATAATATTACATGAACTGTAAGAAATCTAAACCCCTGTGGGGGATGACTGAACTTGAGCTGAAAACCACACCACAAGATTTTGTTAGTGGGGTAAGGCATTTTGTTTGCAGTGACATTATGAATGCAGCAGTGCACTGAAGCAGGTGCTAAGTCCTTAAATAATGTTGATAATTTTGTAACTTTATGTGTATTTTTTTGGAACATATATGAATATAGGAATTACATGAACAAACTGCCAACCAGTAACAGCAAGGAACAGTGTAAATGAAATAAAAATGAATAGTCCCATCTACCTTATCCTTATTAAGATGTATTGGGAATGTACTCTGAATATATTACTTTTTTAAGAATTGCAATGGAATATGTTACTGAATACATTAATGACACTGTATTCAGTATTCGGCAATAAATACTTTTTCAAAGTATTCTGCCCAAAGTTGTCTATCTATGGACTTTAAAGCAGCACTGCATTAGAATATCTCAAGCCAAACTGTATATCTCTGATAGCCCTTTACATTTAACTACTTAACACTTTTCAGCTTCATAATGAGAATATAACTGCCTTTTAAAATGATCGCCTTATGAGAACCTCATTACTTACCATCATAATCATTCACATCCGCTGACTCTGCAAGTGCATGAACCAAAACAAGAGAGACCCCCCTCACCCTACTATGAGGAGATTTATCTATGGAGTTTTACTGGCCTCTCAGCACTACAGCCTCCTGGGTTAGGTCTCGGTTAGGTCTGCCACGATTGCCACGTGTGACTGCACACTTCCTGCATTTGACAGGAGTGACGGAGCACAGAGCAGAGGCCGTGTAGCTGCTCCTCATCTTAGCCACAGCGCGTCACGCTTCAGTCTACACTAAGATGGAAGCCATAATGTTCAAACTGGTCCCAGTTTTCAAACTTCATTGCTATTAGGTTTAATAAGGTCTGTAGGCTTTACTGCACCATCAGAATGTCTTGAGTATTGTTGAACACTCAAGTATTTAACCTCTTTATGCAGTGGGAAAGTATGATTACCTTGGCCATAATTTGCTCTTATTAAGCTAAACAGTTTAAGATGTTGCCTATTTCAATGAATAAATGAGAAGAAAATAATCTAAAATAGCAAAACATTTGTAGACCTGTGTCCCTAAATATCACCTTGAGCAGGAAAATGGATGTATACGGTTGTATGCAAATATTTGTAACATATCCTCTACAGAAAATATTTTAATACCCAATGACATTTTATTTATTGTTTATTGAATTTGCATATGGAAATGTTACGTCACCCCCCCCCCCCCCTCAATATATTAAACTCAGATGAGTGGATAAATATAAATTTAACCAAATGAGTGGATAAATATAGCCCATTTTGTTTAAGTGGTGGTTGATCCCGGCTCCCTTTCCTTTCAAAATGTAATCTGCATAACCACACAATGCAACCAAACTTGCTCTTGACACGAAATACCCACCAGCGACCAATTAAGAGGGATTTGTGTAGCACGCAATCGGTGTAGCTGGTGTGCTTTCAGCATTTGGGAAAACTGTTGGAAATATGTGCTGTTGCAAGTACAAAAAAATACAAACAAACAAGAGCAGAAGGCAGTTTTCAATGAGCCAAAGCTGCCTTCCACAATAAAACTGCACTGTACAGATATACCCAATATATGAACATATGCACCCATGGTTCATGCACCTCTAGCTGAACCTGTAAGCCCCTCTCTTTAGGTGGACCACTAATGCACAGTCCATGTCCACTGTTATGAGTTTTAAAATGCAATTATGTAACACTTTATCAGAAAGTACAGTAGCTGTTCACTGGTTCTAAGTAAGTGGGGCTCTGCAGTGCAGGGAGCAACAAATTTCACTTGTTACCACAATGGAGAAGGTTTAAAGGCCAAGCTCCACGTCAGTCTTACACATCAATCACACTGTTATAAAAGCGTCAATGTCATGGCCACCTCAGAGTGTTACCAAGTAACTTACAGTCCTGCTTCTTTAAAAAGCAAGGAAGTTCTCTCACGTTTCTCAGCTCATAGGTGACTATGCCTTTCGGATTTAATGCTAAATTGCACAGTACTTTACGGATCTCCTGTAAAATCCTTGACTGTTGAATGACCTATGTCCACACTCATTACTGCACCAGTATAATATAAGAAGTGTACATGGCTAAAAACCCTCCACATGGTGCAAAGTATGAAATCCAAGGCTCCAGGTCGACCTCTAAATGTTCTCTGGGGACAAATAAGCACAAATGAGAGCGTGATTCCCGTCAAGGCCCCACTTGTGTGAAATCTCACAATTCAATCCCAAGCGTTGGTTCCCAGACAGCACGCAGAGTCATGCTACGATGAAGGTGTTGACTGGCTGCAATGATCCAAAGAGGCTGAAAGGATCCAGTTTGGCTGCAGTGAAACCTGGACCTCCTGGTGAAATTAAGCAGGCAATCAACTCTAGACAGACAGTGTCATTAAAACTAGTGATTTAGTGCTTTCTCAGATCCGCAGAGAGCCACGAAGCCTGAGTACAGAGGAATAAGAGTGGTGTTTTCTGCCATGTGTGAGGAGAGACTATAATCAGCCACAGGAATGCAAATTGGAGACTGGCTTTGAGTTTGTCATTCAGTCAAACAAACATAATCAGCAGAAGAGATTATCTCTTAAATATTCTGTAGCCGTCCCTCATCAGCACCTCATCTATTTGGTTTTCTACTTATCCTCTAAAAAATTAAGCTTTCAGAAAGTGTGTATGACCTTGCCTGACTCCTGAGGTAGCCAGCGGCTATTCAGCACAGAGAAGGAAATGGTGTCATGCCAAAATGACGTAGATGGTTGCAGTTCCCACGGCAGTGTGACAGATCACAGTGCAGAGTGTGCAACATCTGCGCAATTCCCACACAAGGGCTAGTGTCACTTCCTAAGGCTGGGTGTGCACTATACAACTCTTAACATCTTAACAGATTCCTAAAACAGAGACAGAAACCTAAAACTCATAAACTTAAAACTTGTTTTTTTTTTAATGTTGTGAGGAAGCTCACACTAGACGACAGGGCAAAGAGAAAGTATAACACATACAATGAGTTTGGGCAGCGAATAAGAACTCAAACTCACAGATTTCCTCAGAGATCACATGATACAAATAAAACTAAACATGTTTGACTGGACCTGTGGAAAAATGCAAATTGGGGATTAATATGGGGTGAGAAGCCCTGATACAGTGAGAGCTGGAGAAATATTTCACTACAAACTTTCAGCTGAGCTGAAAGTGCTTTGATGTCTAGGCCCACACATTATAAACATGATACCAGCTCTTGTTTGCCTGTTTTACATGTAGCTCCTCTGGCTCCATGCTTCGCTGTTTAGGAGGTGTGCATGCATGTCACTTTGCCCTTTTCTTCGCGCTTCTAGCTCTCTGATTGTTTGATGTATCATGAGAAAACCTCTGACTTTCTCAAACTACAGGACTCGTGAACATTTTGAGTCATAAATATCAACTATGTCTGATAATATCAGACAGCCTCTGATCACTTCAGAGTTTGATCGGAAGGCTAAAGATCCACTTGTTGCTCCTCACACTACCAGATCATCAGTCGCTTCCAATTGAGCACCCAGCCTAAAAAATCACATCATATTGTGAAATTTTGTAATAAAAAGGGCAAATCGGGCTTAAAATCGGGCAAAAACGTGTACTGTAGGCCTAGCTTAAGATATTCCAGCTTTTCCTGTAAACACTATATATCCAAAAGTATTTAGACACATTCTTATGTTGTGAACTCACCTACTTTCAGGTGCACTCGTTGCTGACAGTAGAATAGGATGCTGTGTAAGAAGGTTACAGTTCCCCAGCACTGGGATGTTTTGCAGTGGAGTTGTGTTCTCTGGACTGATGGAGTTCCATCAAATTGAAACAATCTACTAAAGTCTTCCATGCAAATGAACCCAGGTGCGTCGTAATTCCACATTACCACCTTTGATTTCAGAAAAAACATTGGATAACCAGGTGTCTACATACCTTGCACACCAAGCTATGTCGAAGGCAAGAGAAAGATATCAAACACTGCAGACATCTTGAATCCCAACACAAGTGGTAACAGTTTGACTAATTTCCTCTGGCCTAGAGTCTTGCTAATATCTCACATAAAATATACAGACTACTAATGAATAACTATCAGTCTACTTCCTTTAAGGATATAATGAAATGCCTTCCATTCACTTAGTGTGGAAATGTCCAGACAGGCAAAAAAGTTGATGGTTGCAGGCCAGTTCTGCACCCAGACCTTACGATATAAACAACCCATTTCAAAATATCACTAACATTGTTTGTCAGAAAGGTATAAACACATTGGAATATTTCAACAAACCAGAAAAGAAACCAAGAAACCAACCAATCTCCAAGCCATTTCAGTTTCCAACATGTTCTGTTCAGAGGTTGTATTCTGGCCTCTCAGGAAGACTGAAAGGACACACTGTGACATAATCACTCTGCTTTCGATTATCCGCCTAGTTTACATCTTCCATCATAGTCACTTAGGTCAAAAATGCCATTTGTCTCTCCAATGGCAGCCGTGACACATGATGAATGGGTGGCTATATGTTATGTTTAGTGTTTGGGGTTTAAATGCATTGAGACTAAGACCTTTTTACGCTTGCAAATTACACAGCAATATAATTCCTAAGACCATCTTACCATCCCAAATCAGTGGTTTCTGCCAAATTTGCTACAGTGAAGGATAGACCCTATGTTCTGAAAGCTCTCCCAGGGCAGCTAAAGCCACCCTGCCTGTTTCCAAGAAAACCTTATGCAAAGGAAAATGTAATTTGGCAATTAATTAAAGAGGTTTTGTTGGATTTGGTGGTGTTTCCCAAGTGCCAGATGTGGTGGACACACAAGTACAGAGAGCAGGGCGTATAACACAGAATGGATTAGAGGGCATTCACCCAGCTTACTGCTGAAGGATCTGAGGAGCCAGAGAGGAGATAAGTGATTCCTTGCGAGCCACTCAGTTTGAGCAGTTGCATGAGTCACGCTGAATAGCAAGCTAGGTTGACTGAAGCATGCGCTGAGTAAGCATCAAAAAAACATTTTCTTTGGGTGAGGCAATTCCTCTTTAATAGCTGCTTGAAGAGAAGCCTATTAAACTTTTACTCATTTATTAGGAATAACAGACTTCTTACTGCAGCTGGTCCTTGTTCAGTAGAAGATGGACACAATTGTCAATACAGGTAAATGAGCAGTGGGAATGTTGCTCCTACTACGAATGTATCACTTACTGCATCTCATTTTTTCATGCTCTTTAGGCTGACTAGCATATGTATGTACAGACAATAGTAGTAATTAGTTACAATTTACTATATTACATGTGCTCAGGTAAATATGTGTGAAATACAACCCCAATTTCAATGAAGTTGGGACGTTGTATAAAACAAAAATAAAAACAGGATATAATGATTTGCAAGTCCTTTTCAACCTATATTAAACTGAATACACTACAATGTCAAGATATTTAATGTTCAAATGGATAAACTTTATTGTTTTTTGCAAATATTCACTCATTTTGAATTTGATGCCTGCAACACGTTCCAAAGAATTTGGGACAGAGGCAACAAAAGACTGGGAAAGTTGAGGAATGCTCAAAAATCACCTGTTTGGAACATTCCACAGGTGAACAGGTTAATTGGAAACAGGTGTCATGATTGGGTATAAAGGGAGCATCCCTGAAAGGCTCAGTCCTTCACAAGCAAGGATGGGGCGAGGTTCACCACTTTGTGAACAACTGCGTGAGCAAATAGTCCAACAGTTTAAGAACAACGTTTCTCAACATGCAATTGCAAGAAATTTAGGAATTTCATCATCTACAGTCCATAATATCATCAAAAGATTCAGAGAATCTGGAGAAATCTCTGCAAGTAAGCAGCAAGGCAGAAAACCAGCATTGAATGCCCGTGACCTTCGATCCCTCAGGCAGCACTGCATTAAAAACCGACATCATTCTGTAATGGATATTACCACATGGGCTCAGGAACACTTCAGAAAACCACTGTCAGTGAACACAGTTCGTCGCTCCATCTACAAGTGCAAGTTAAAACTCTACCATGCAAAGCGAAAGCCATATATCAACAACACCCAGAAACGCTGCCGGCTTCTCTGGGCCCGAGCTCATCTGAGATGGACTGGCGCACAGTGGAAAAGTGTCCTGTGTTCTGACGAGTCCACATTTCAAATTGTTTTTGGAAATCATGGACGTCATGTCGTCCGGGACAAAGAGGAAAAGGACTGTCCAGATTGTTATCAGCACAAAGTTGAAAAGCCAGCATCTCTGATGGTGTGGGGGTGTGTTGGTGCCCATGGCATGGGTAACTTGGACATCTGTGAAGGCACCATTAATGCTGAAAGGTACATACAGGTTTTGGAGCAACATATGCTGCCATCCAAACAACGTCTTTTTCAGGGATGTCCCTGCTTATTTCAGCAAGACAATGCCAAGCCACATTCTGCACGTGTTACAACAGTGTGGCTTCATAGTCAAAGAGTGCGGGTACTAGACTGGCCTGCCTGCAGTCGAGACCTGTCTCCCATTGAAAATATGTTGGGCATTATGAAGCGCAAAATATGACAACAGAGACCCCAGACTGTTGAGCAACTGAAGTTGTACATTAAGCAAAAATGGGAAAGAATTCCACCTGCAAAGCTTCAACAATTAGTGTCCTCAGTTTCCAAATGCTTATTGAGTGTTGTTAAATGGAAAGGTGATGTAACACAGTGGTAAACACGCCCCTGTCCCAACTTCTTTGGAACGTGTTGCAGGCATCAAATTCAAAATCAGTGAATATTTGCAAAAAACAATAAAGTTTATCTGTTTGAACATTAAATATTTTGTCTTTGAAGTGTATTCAATTGAATATAGGTTGAAAAGGATTTGCAAATCATCGTATTCTGTTTTTATTTATGTTTTACCCAACATCCCAACTTCATTGGAATTGGGGTTGTATACACCAGTCAGACAAAATATTATGACCACCTCCTTGTTTCTACCCTCATTGTCCCTTTTATCAGCTTCACTTCCTATATAGGTGCACTTCTACAAATACAGACCTTAATCCATCTGTTTCTCTGCATAGTTTGTTAGCCCCTTTTACACTGTTCTTCAGTAGTCAAGAATGTCAAGGACCCTCACAGAGCAGGCATTATTTGGGTGGTGGATCATTCTCAGCACTGATGTGGTGGTGGTGTGTTAGCGTGTGTTGTGCTGGTCTAAATGGATCAGACACAGCAGTGCTGCTAGAGGTTTTAAACACCTCAATGTTTCTGTTGGACTGAGAACAATCCAGCAACCAAAAATATCCAGCCAACAGCATGCTGTAGGCAGCGTCCTGTGATCACTGATGAAGGACTAGAGGATGCTCAACACAAACTGTGCAGCAGCAGACGAGCTATTGTCTCTGACTTTACATCAACAAGGTGGACTGACAAGGTAGGAGTCTCTCATAGAGTGGACAGTGAGTGGACAATATTTAAAAACACCAGCAGCACTGCTGTGTCTGATCCACTCATACCAGCACAACACACACTAACACACCACTGAACTGAGAGATTTCTCTGTGCATTGCATTGTGTGAGAATAATGTCCATCAGTACTGCCACAGTGGTTATCTTTAGTGTTAGTGTTATCTTATTAGCTCATCCGAAGCAGCACCATCTATTATTTATCTATCCTACTTTATCCTACTTATACTGCAATCACCAAAAGATTTCCCTTGACTATTTTTTGAATAATAAAACATCATGAAGTACATCTCTACTTGATGCTATTGATTTTTAGCCTTTTAGCATCAGTGTACCAGTTTGCCCTGTTTGTGTATAAGAAAGAAATATGATATATTAATAAAATAAAAAAGTTAAAAAGGGAATTAGTAATAAATATACAACTGCAACACAACATATGAACTTTGTCCAGAACTATAAGCTACCATTCACTGGTAACACTTTACAATACTGTTTCATAGTTAATAGGTAAGTAAGCAGGAACTAAGCAGGAACGAATAAGTAGTTCTGCTAAGTAGTTCTAACTACTCTTAAATTACCAAGGACTACTAGTTAACTACTCATGAAAAAATAATGAATGAATGATTACTGTAGTTCACTATTAACTAAACAATAACTACTGAGTCTCATAGAGAATGACTTAGTATCTATGGTTTCTTAGAATAAGAAAAAGAAAACACTGTTCTTTTCTGCAGGAGCACATGTGCCAGTGTTTCTTCTGAACAGTAGTTCTCCTTTAATGTCCTCTTGAGAGCAGAGTCAGTTGAAGAGAGGGCTCACAGAAACATCTGAATGTGTATGTGTCCTGCCTTCAATTTCACTTGGTTCTACATATTACCAAGTGATTATGTAATTACTGTATGTTAGATAATGATTGAGGTGTTGGTGTTCTTCATTAGGAGTTAATGATGATCAGGAACAATATAAAATGAACCACTGGTAACTCAATACTAATGAACTAGAAGTTGAAGATGATCAGGAACAGTTTTATAAAGTGCAACACATGGTAACTCATTACTATTAAGCTAGAAATTAATGACAAACTTGAACAGTATTATAAAGTGAAACACAGTATCTCACTATTAATGAACTAGGAGTTAATGATGATCAGGAACAGTATTATAAAGTGAAGCACATAGCAACTTACTATTAATGAACTAGGAGTTAATCATGATCAGGAACAGTATTATATAGTGAAGCACATAGCAACTTACTATTAATGAACTAGGAGTTAATCATGATCAGGAACGGTATTATATAGTGAAACACATAGTAACTTACTATCAATGATCTAGGAGTTAAAGATGATCAGGAAGAGTATCATAAAGTGAAACACATGGTACCTCATTACTATTAATCTAGAAATTAATGACAATCTTGAATAATATTATGAAGTGAAACTCGCTATTAATGAACTAGGAGTTAATGATGATCAGGAACAGTATTATACTGTGAAACATATAGTCACTTCCTATTAATGAACTAGGAGTTAATATCAGGAACAGTATTACAAAGTGAAACACATGGTAACTCATCATTAATAAACTAGGACTTAATGAGGATCAGGAACAATATACATTGAAACAGTAACTTACTATTAATAAACTAGGAGTTAATGATGATCTGGAACAGTATTATGAAGTGAAACATATGGTAACTCACTATTAATGAACTAGGAGTTAATGATGATCAGGAACAGTATTATAAAGTGAAGCACATGGCAACTTACCATTAATGAACTAGGAATTAATCATGATCAGGAACAGTATTATACAGTGAACATAGTAACTTAGTTCAATTTATATAGTGCCTTTCACAAACCCAATGACGCTTTACATCATCAAACAAAAAAAAAATAATACTACAGAGAGGAAAAAAGGAAGGTTTTAAACAGGGATTTGAAGGAAAACAGAGAAGAGCAATTACAAAGAGTGGAAGGTGGATTCTCTGGAAGAGAATTCCAGAGTTTGGGGGCAACAGCACTGAAAGATCTGCCCATGGTAGAAAGTCTAGTTGAGGGAACTGTGAGGAATCCAGCATTAGAAGATTGGAGGGCACGAGAGGGACATTATAAAGAAATGAGACCAGAAAGGTATGTCAGAGCCAGACCATGTAAAGACTTGAAGGTAAGAAGAAGCATTTTGTACTTGATCCTAGAACTAATAGGAAGCCAATGCAACTGTCGAAGAACAGGAGTGATATAAGCTGTGTGCTTGGTGGAGGTAAAAACCCTGGCTGCTGAGTTTTGGATGTACTGAAGATGATTGATTACTTTAACTGGAAGGCCATAGAAGAGTAAGATACAGTAATTGATGCAAGAGAAGAAATGAACTAGGAGTTAATGATGATCAGGAACAGTATTATAAAGTAAAACACATAGTAACTTACTATTAATGAACTAGGAGTTAATAATGATCAGGAACAGTATTATAAAGTGAAACACATGATATTTCATCATTAATAAACCAAGAGCTAATAATGATCAGGAACAGTATTATGAAGTGTAGCACATGGTAACTCATCATTAATTAACTAGGAGTTAATGATGATCAGGAACAGTTTTATAACATGAAACACATGGTAACTTACTATTAATGAACTATGAGTTAATGATGATCTGGAAAGTATTATAAAGTTAAACACATAACTCACTATTAAAGAACTAGGGGTTAATCATGATCAAGAACAGTATTATAAAGTGAAACACATGGTAACTCACTATTAATGAACTAGGGCTTGATCTAGAACTACATTAGAGGTAAAAAAAAACAAAAAAAACTAAAGAAATGACATAGTGTAGTACAAAAAATAATAATAGACACTTTGAAAAAAGTAAGAGTAAATAATGTTAATTTAGTCCTTTTTTGTGAAAAGTCCAAATGTGAAAACATCCCTGAGTTAGCTAAGTATATCACTGAAAATAATACAACCAAACAAAATGAAACCAAAATCTGTCATTACTACTGAAGGAGAAAGTTTGTGAGCTGAGACCAATCACAATATATTCTCCTAGTACATTAGTTACACATCTTTTTGTTTCATATCTGAGGCACAAAGCTGTCCTGATTTATGATGAGTGAATCAGACTCATGGCCGACCCCTGGGCTGCTAATGTGAGACTTTTGATTCAGAATCAAGGGTTTATTCAGATTGCAGCACTAATCTAGAGACAGAGTTAGCTGACTTTCTAACTACTCTGAGCTAAGGAGGTACGGTCTTCTTGAACAATGTCTGTTTTACCATGTTGTTTCAGAATTATATGCACATGTTAGTGCTTTAATAAACCTAAAGCTGCTTCTGATGTTCTGTTATGAGTGCATGCTAGCTAGCCAGGTACTTTAACTAATGTGAGCTAAGCTATGCAGTAAAATAGGCAGTAAAACTGTGTGCCTCAGATATGAAACAAAAATATGTGTAACTAATGAACTAGCAGAATATATTGTGATTGGTCCACTTCAGTAGTAATGAGAGATTTTGATTTCATTTTGTTTGGGTGTATTATTTTCAGTGAGATAGCTAGCTAACCCAGGGATGTTTTCACATTGGAAATTTATTTTCTCTTACGTTTTTCTGAATTTCTCTATTATTATTTTGTACTACAGTACATAATTTCTCCATGTTTTTTTATTCTAATGTAGTTCTCTTTATAATACTGTTCCTGATCATCATTAACTCCTTGTTCATTAATAGTGAGTTACTATGTGTTTCACTTTATAATACTGTTCCTGATCATCATTAACTACTAGTTAATTAATAGTGAGTTACTATGTACTTCGCATTATAATACTGTACCTGATCATCATTGTACGAACAAGAACAGTGTTTTCTTTTCTAAAAATGACAGGTAAGCAGACTGGTCTACCGAATACTGAAGTATTTTAGCAATTGTCCCATTTGTAGGCTGATGTGCAAACTGGTTCACACTGCCAAATATGAAGATGTACATTAGCCTTTTAAGGTTTCTGATCAAAACAAACACATGAGAAACACCAGTCATTACAGTGTGGTATGATGCCCCCAGCCTTCTCTGAGGATACGTGTTTCTGTAATAGAAATAGAGGGTACAATCCATTATATTGTAGAGATTGTACATTGTGTAGTGTATCTCACTACGGTTAGAAGTGTTGGAATACATAACATAACATTATTAACATTAACAGGTTAATAGTTCAGCAGGAACTTGGTCAGACACAGCTACCGAAAAATTAATGCTGATTTGATCAGTAATTTATGAGTAGGTATTCTAAGAAACCATAGTTACTAAGTCATTCTCTATGAGACTCAGTAGTTATTGTTAAGTTAACAGTGAATTACCCTAATCATTAGTTCATTATTACCTACTGAGTAGTTAAGTACTAGTCCTTGGTAGCTAAGAGCAGTTACTTAAGTATTAATGCAGAACTACTTATTCATTCCTGCTTAGTTCCTGCTTAGTTACCTATAAATTACGAAACAGTATTGTAACGTGTTTCCCCATTCACTTCACCCAAAGGCAATCATAAGAGGCTGCTTTGACCTTAAGGTTGAAGGTGATCATGATCATGATCTTTGGTTCATATCATCTCTTACTTTTAAAAACTATGACATTTCTACAGAAGAGCCAGGAAATGGAATTGCACACCCAGACTCGTTACACAAAAACAGAAACACTGGCATGCTCCTTTTACACAAAACCACAAACACGCTTCAATTGCCTGGGCACCAAGATGACAAATACTGCCCTCAGCCAATGATTATTATGAGCAAATGTCATAAGAACAGTGCCAAGGAAATAAAACAGGAGAGGGAGAGAGAGAGGGTGGGTTAAGCAGTGTGAGGCGATGGGGTTCATGATGCCAGCTGTCTGACAGCACTCCTTCACAGCTTTTCATCAAAATTCACATTTACTAGAACCACTGATTAGCACAAGGGGAGAACAGCACCTCTGAAAAGTGAGAAAAGAATGCTAGATTAGCCCACCCTAAATTACAAACATGCCTGATTATAGCATGCTTGTGCAGACTTGAACACATTTTCGAATCCAGCGTTGTGGCCACAGATTTCATAATTATACGACCTGTCACAAACAGCCTTTCCTGGCCGTCTCGTGCGGAGCTGGGACGGTATGCTGTGGTTTTGAGCAGTGCTCACCGTTGGAGCATTTTAATTAAGGGAGAGTGGGAGCGCATGGTTTTGATTCAGCCCTCCCTCGCTGTCATCTGTCCCACCTCATCATGGATGGTATGAGGAGGATTAGACTTGTCAGCTGGGCACTATAATGGTGTGGAGGCTGGGCAAGAGGTTTGTATAAAGCTTTTAGGGTGCCATGTGTGCACTGGAGCTGACAGTGAAGCCAGCTATACTGAGCTGTACTGTCTTCAGTTAGCATGTCTCCTTGCTATAGTGAACATGCTCCAAAGACATGAAGGGGCCATTAAAGACAGTGTAAATTTGGGATAGATTGCTTCAGCACCAAAATAACTTTTGAAATCAGACCTGCAGTGTACCATAATTATATTAAAAACTTCTGAGGGGGGCCTGCGGGGCACTGTAGTTTGGCGGAAACTGAATGAAAATATCTGAAGCAGAAACAAAGATCCAAGAAATGGAAGTGAATAGATAAAGCAATATAAGACATTGCACAACCATCTAAGAATTCACCCTTTGCAGGGAGATTGTATGTTCAATCTCTGATGATAGTACAGTCATCTATGGTCGGGACTCTCGCAGCACAAAGTTAGTTAATGCAGATGGCTGTAAGCTGATATAACAGAATTAGTAATTAGCATTTTTTTCTAAGCATTTTTAGCTGTTCAATGATGTCGTTTTAGGGAAAACTGTGTAATATAGGTAAAGTTGGGACGCTGTACAAAATGTAAATAAAGAATAATTGCATTGATGTGCAAATCATTATGAACCATATATTTAATTGAAACTACAAACACAATATATCCAATAATGAAACTGAGAAATTTATCTGTCTTTTTGAAAAAATATATGCCCAACTGGGGGCTGATAAAGTTATGTAATGCAAAAGAAAAAACAGGTTACAGGTCAGTAAAATGATTGGTTGCAAAAAAAAAAAAAAAAAAACATCCCAGAGAGGCTTTCAGAACTAAAGGCGCGAAGGGGTTTACTACTCTAGGAAAGACTGCATGAACAAATAGTGCAAATAATCAAGAATAATGCTTGTCAACGTACAATGGCAAAGAACTTAGGGATTTAATAATCATTACAATATCATTAAAAGATCAGATTACAAACAGACATGATCCTGTGGTGGAAATCACTGCATAGGCTCAGGACCAGTTCTGAAAGCCATTGTCTCAACAAAGTTTATTGATGCATCCACAAATCCAAATTAAACCTCTGCCATACAAAGAAGTAACCATATATAAAGAGGATCCAGAAACACTACTGCTTTCTCTGGGCCTGAGCTCATGTGGATGGGCTTAGGTGAACTGCAAACGTGTCCTGTGGCTTGATAAATCAAAATTTCAAATTGTTTTTGGAAATCAAATATGCTGCATCCTCCAGGCTACAGAGGAGAGGGTCCATCCAGCTTGTTATTAATGCATAGATCAAAAGCCTGTATCTGTGATGGTATAGGGGTGCATTAGTGCACATGGCATAAGTGACTTGCGAAGGCACCATTAATGCATTTGATTATTTTAGCTTGCTTATTTTAGCAAAACAGTGCCAAACAACATTCTGCACATATTACAACAGCATGTCTCCATGTCTCCAGTAAAAGAGTCCAGGTGCTAAACTGGGCTGCCTGCCCTCCAGACCTGCATTTGGTACAATATGAAATGAAAATATGACAAAGAAGACCCTGAACTGTTGAGCAGCTGTAATCCTACACTATATTTCCAAAAGTGTTCACTCACCCATTCAAATAATTGAATTCAGGTGTTCCAACTACTTCCAAGGCCACACAGGTTTATAAAATCAAGCACCTAAGCATGCAGACTGCTTCTACAAACATTTGTGAAATAATGGGTCACTCTTAGGAGCTCAGTGAATTCCAGTATGGTATCGTGATAGGATGTGCAACATCTACGCAACAAGTCCAGTCCTGAAATTTCCTCACAACTAAATATTCCATAGTCAACTGTCAGTGGTATTATAACAAAGTGGAAGTGATTGGGAATGACAGCAACACAAAGTGGTAGGCCATGTAAAATGACAGCATGGGATCAGCGGATGCTGATGCCCATAGTGTGCATATGTTGCCAACTTTCTGCAGAGTCAATCACTAGAGACCTCCAAACTTCATGTGGCCTTCAGATTAGCTCAAGAACACAAGAATGGCACATAGAGAGCTTCGTTGAATGGGTTTCCATCGCTGAGCAGCTGCATCCAAGCCTTACATCACCAAGCGCAATGCAAAGCGTCGAATGCAGTGGTGTAAAGCACCGCCACTCGACTCTAGAGCAGTGGAGATGTTTTCTATGGAGTGATCTTACAATACGATGGATGACTCTGGGTTTGGCGATTGCCAGGAGAACAGTAATTATCTGACTGTGCCTAGTGTAAAGTTTGGTGGAGTGGGGATTATGGTGTGGGGTTGATTTTCAGGAGTTGGTCTTATGAACTCTTATTGCTTCAGCAGACCAAGAGATTTTGGCCAATTTCATGCTCCCAACTTTGTGGGAACAGTTTGAGGATGGCCCCTTCCTGTTCCAACATGACTGCACACCAGTGCACAAAGCAAGGTCCATACAGACATGCATGTGCAAGTTTGGTGTGGAGTCTTAACCTCGACCTGATAGAACACCTTTGGGATGAATTAGAGCAGAGACTGCGAGCCAGGCATTCTAGTCCAACAACAGTGTCTGACCTCACAAATGCGCTTCTGTAAGAATGGTCAAAAATTCCCATAAACACACTCCTCAACCTTGTGGAAAGCCTTCCCAGAAGAGTTGAAGCTGTTATAGCTGCAAAGGGTGGGCCAACATCATATTAAACCCTATGAATTAAGAATGGGATGTCACTCAATTTCATATGCGTGTGAAGGCAGATGAACGAATACTTTTGGCAATATAGTTTGTCAAGCAAAAATGGGAAAACATTTCATTTTCAAAACTACAGCAATTGGTCTCCTCAGTTCCCAAACACAGTGTGTTGCTAAAAGAAGAGGTGATGAAACACTTATAAAAAAATCTATAACATTTCTCAGTTTCACCATTTGATGTGCAGTCTTTGCACAACATAACAGATGATCCATTTAAATGCATAACTGGTCATTTAACTTTACCCAGTCTGAGAGCAGCACATTCTCACTAGCAGGGCAGGGATGCAGGAAGTTGTTTTAAGCTGGGGTAGAGTGAGAGATATAGTCATTGATAAAAGCAGTTGATGATGTATTATCACATTAAATGTTTTTAGAAACAATTTTAGGCTGCTTTGGGACTCAGAATTGGCCTGTAACTTTGCATAGACTGCTCCTCAACCTGTTTGTGTTTCTGCTGCACATCCTCAAAACGGCCAAGAGTAGTCGAGGAAGTGATTCGGCATGCTGTAATGAAAATGCAGCAGTGTGAAAATATACAAATTAAACACCAACTCCACTCTAAAATAAGCACACATGACACTTAATCTATCATAAACCTCAGAATTTTTTATTATTATTTTAGCAATCATGAAATCTAGGGGTGTTGCAATACTCTCAGCACCCATACTTCACAGCAGCAAGGGGCTATATAACGCAAGGGCACAACCATTAACACCCAATCAGTCCTGAGATTTGCATTAGTGTCTTGCTGGCTTACCTCTCTTACCATTAGGATACCATTAATCCATTTAATACTCTATATTTAACTAAATATACCTATATTCTACTATTACTTCTTATTAATTATCAAAGAAATGGCCATTCTCCAATTTTTTTTGTATTACATAATTGATTGAAAGGCACTGTTGGAGTACTGGCCTATCCAAATGTAAAACTGATTTTAGATTTTTCAGAATCACTGGCTATATTTGCCTGGCTTACTTTGCAGGTTAAGTCACTTTATCTTCTGTCATTGCACATTTTTTTGCACATTCATTTTTGCACTGTGGATTAATTTTTATATTGCATCAACAGTCTCCATATTTATGGGTCATTGTAGCTTAGGTGTCTGTAACTTCCTAAAACAAATACACACAGGGTAACACAGCTACTTTTATGCATCTCATGTGCGCCTGTTTGCTTGAGGCAAAGAAATCAGATCCAGAAATGTCTACTACACTAGAAAAACTAAGACTGACAGCATGTGAATATCTAGGAGGCCTCTTTCTGCAACTATTCTATTTTCAATCTTGAATCAAATAGTGTGAATGATGAGAGCAGTGTCATTTAACGTTAACAGACTCTCATAACTCTTTAAGTACTCTCCTCTTTATACACTCTACTCATGTGCCAGTGGTAAAAGTAAGACCTCCCAGAAGCCCCATTCCACAATCACTATTTTCTTTGACAGAGACACAAAACCAATCTGGCAACCAAGCCCTTAAAGTGAAGCCACACGACTCCACAGGCAAAAACCAAGCAGGCTCTTAAGTGGCTGATATTGCAGTGACTAAAGGCTCGTAATTAGTTGTAGCAGAAAAAAAAGAGGAGACAACTAATCTTACATGGAGCCACTCCAGAACATTCCATTACGAGGCCAACATCAAGGGTTTGACAAATGCTCATCAAAAGTCATACATTCCAGCTCCAGCTCATTTATGACAGCAAGCCCCATTTTCTTAAAGGGGGCCTCATGTGAGTTAAACCATGAAAAAAGTGTGTCATTTTTCACAAGCCAGAACATCGAAGCTATTGCGTGAAAGCACCAACTGTTGAGTGCTGAAAGCTGCTGTAAACATAGTTTATTTCTTCGCTTATCTACTCATATTTCAGTAGTCTTCTTGAGCTGCAGCACTCTGGAGAACATGTGCAATGAGCCTAAGTTAGCTTGGCTCAATAGTGATTAGTATGCTAGCCAGCTAACTTCTCAGAAAGTAGAACACCCTTTTTCTTTGTGTCTTTGAGTAATTTCAGTGTTTCTTGTAAAACTGGAAATTAACAGCACAAGATTGAAAATGTACCACAAAATCATTCCCTGTTGAAATATTTTCAAAAACAACAATGATTTCTGCCTAAATTATGCATTATGAAATAGTGTACTTGATATTGGCGTAGGCTAGCACTATTCTGGGATCATCCATATTAAAACAGTATGCTCCTTGTTGTCCTTGTATTACCTCTGGTAATCCAAGCACCCTAACCGTGACCTTAGGGACCCTTTCATTGCTCTCCTTAATGTATTATATTGAAGTCTGATGTTTTGTTTGAAGAGCTAAAGGCATGTACAGCCTTGAGAACATGGGTCCTGGGTACATTTGTCTGCTCCACAGTTACAAGAAAATGAGCCTTGGCATCTTGATGTTGGCCTCATAATGGAATGTTCTGATATTCGGATTCTATTGAAAAACAAATCAAGTAGTCTGTGCAGTTTTGAAATGGTTTGCTTAAATTTTGGCACATGATCCTGTGTAGCAGTGTATCTTTCACGCTCAGGGAAAATTATGGCTGGTGGGGTCAGAGTTGCTGTATGCACCATAATAGCATCTGTTATTACTAATATCAACAGCATTTCTGCATTGAGAACCAGACAGTCCCTTTAACACTGGCATGCTCTGATCCCATAAATAAGGCTCCTGAATCATACTGAAGCAGAGGCAGTGTACATGGGTGGCTCTGGATTACATGGCTCTAAATCTAAATCAAATTCCAAAGGCTGTCTGAAATGATGTAGGAGACTTTTTCAGAATAAGGAGCTCTTTAGCAACATGTATTTAACAACATAATAGGACTTTGGCCTTTGAAACTGTATTTTTTTTTAGACGCATATCAACTCTTGGACCAAACTCTGGCATATCTGCCTATGTTTCTATACCTCTTTCTATATGAGATCCATTAGTCTGTGGTTATGTCAAGCCAGACACCCCTCTAACAGCCATACCGTAGACGTAATTCAACAGTGCGTTTGGTTAGAAAAACACTGGTTATGAGAAGAACATGTAAATGCACAGCATGAAGGGCAAGCAGCACCATCCATCATAGGCACCCCATCACCACAGACCAGCTAAGCCCTCTAACAGCTGTGCCAAAATAACTGACGCAAGACCATTTCTTTCTATTCTCTAAAAAAATAAATGGTGCTTGGCCGCACATTTGACTCTAGAAAAGTCTTTAATTGGTTTAGAAGATTATGTGGAGGTGTTTTAAACACCTCAGTGTCATTGCTGGATTAAGAACTGTCCACCAGCCAAAGATATCCTGCGACCACTGACTAGAGGATGACCAACACAAACTGTGCAGCAACAGATGAACTACATCTACAAGCAGGACCAATGTAGTAGGTGTGTTTAATAGAATGGACAGTAAGTGGACACAGTGTTTACAACTCCAGCAGACACTGCTGTGTCCGATCCACGCGTACCAGCGCAACACACCACATCAGTGTCACTGCAGTGCTGAGAATGATCCACTACCCAAATAATATCTGCTCTGTGGTGGTCTCGTGGGGGTCCTGCCTGTTAAAGAACAGGGTGAAGTTTTCAGTTCATGTATCACAATCTGTTACTTCTCTTTGATGAAACGCAAAGAATACCTGAATAGTGATTTAACATTTCAAATGCTGGCGGTTAACTGAAGGACCCAAATATCTGTACACCTAGTTGGGAGCCCTTATTTTCAAGGGTGCTCTTACTTCATACTCCAGCAACAATGTTACAGAATACCATGTGTTTTTTTGTGAAAAATGATGTCCTATCCAGTCTAGTATGGCTCCACATGTACCAATATTTCAAAGCCCATGTAAATGCACAACGTTTTATGAATGATGATAATAAAATCCCTGGCACACTCAACTGTCCACATTCCGGCTGTTCTAAAAAGACAGCTCCCTGGCACAATTTAAAATCTTTAACACAACAGAGGAGATTTATTGGGCACAATATATGCAGTGACTGTTGGTAGGCTGTGTAACATGCCGTAGGTCACTGTCTGTCCCCCCCACTGCGCTGGCTCGTGTGTGCAGTGAAGTTCTCTCAGTAGCAGTGTTTGCTCAGGAGATTTTCATTGCTGTTACCTTGCCCAAATACTGCCATGCTGAAAGGCAGCCCCTGTTTGTTTTCGCTGTTACCAGGATTGCAGGGGCAGCCAGATGCCCCAGTTATCTTCAGTGCTAAAAAAGAAACTGAGGTCAAAACTTAGCCAAAGTCTCCTGGGATTTTAAGCCCAACTGGCTGTCTGAATTGTTAGTCTAAGTACAATGTTGGTTTGCTCTGTAACAATACATTAACACAATGTAACAATACATTAACACAAACTGTGCGTGTTACAAAGTGTATTTTATGTTTGAAAGTGATCACTGTGTTGAAAGATTTGGTTTTCTTTTAGCTTAAGTCATCCATATTGTCTTATGCTATCAAATCTGTGGATGCATGTTTAGACCGTCTGTGTTTGTCTGTTTACATGTGAGTGTAACGCACTCCTTAGAGTATTAGATTAACAAGAGTATACTGTTGACTTTAACGGCAGCAAATGAGAGAAAAATGCAGTATGCCATAACACATACACATATGCGTAACACACACTTGTTTTTACACAATGTCAGAACTTGTAATTAAACAGGATGCCCTATAGATGTTATATAAATCTGGGACAGATTAGAGAAAGGCAGAAAAGCATAAAGCTAACAGCGATTCATATTAACATTTTTTGGCCATTCTAAATTAAGCACTGAACTTTTGAAGCTTGTAAAATACCTTCCATGTTTTATTTGAAGCTTCCAAATGACAAATTAATATATTTTACCATGTAGGAGTCTGCTCTTTCAGTACTTTTCAGACTCTTTCTGTAAAGAGCCCCAACACAGAGCTGCTGCTGTTGTCCATTTCCAACATGCAAAAGCATGGAAAGCAATGATGAGGCCACTACTTGTACTTGCAGACAGAGAGTGCGTTTAAACAGCACTCCTGAACAGTACACCTCCTTGTATCTACACTCTTACTGTACACATCTGGTTCTCTACATAATTTGTTAGTCCTCTTTCACTCTGTTCTTCAATTGTCAGGTCCCCCCCAGGACCTCTATAGAGCAGGTCTTATTTGGGTAATGGATTAATCGCAGCACTGCAGTGACAGTAGCATGGCGGTGGTGTGTTAGTGTGTGTTGTGCTGGTACAAGTGTATCACACACAGCTGTGCTGCTGGAGTTTTTAAACACTGTGTCCACTCACTGTCCACTCTATTGGATTCAACTACCTTGCTGGTCCATCTTGCAGAAGTAAAATCAGAGAATAGCTCATCTGTTGCTGCACAGCTTCTGAAAATGATGGACCACCCAAATAACACCTGCTCTGTGGTGGTCCTGTGGGGGTTGTGATAATTGAAAAACAGGGTAAAAGGGAGCTATCAAAGTATGCAGAGAAACAGATGGACTACAGTCTGTAATTGTGGAACTACAAAGTGCACCTATATAGTAAGTGGAGCTGAAAAAAGTGTTTTAATAAAGTGGCCATTCAAAACCTAATTTCAGTAACCAAAAAGCAATGTTTTTTGCCCTGTCAGCATTACAAAAATGAAACATGCACTTCACAGGTCAGGATCTTTTTGTTGGTCAAAACATTGCAGGCCAGCCCTGTTTTTCTCTGTTTTTCCTGCGAAGTCAGGACACTTTTGTCCTGAAAATGTACAAAAACAAACACATGCACACACGAAGGTACAGGGGAGTGGGTGTTGAGCAGCTCACATCCGCAGCATGGCCATTAACATGTCAACTGGTGTCTGCAGTCTGTGAAGTCTCCATAGCCTGTCAGGCTGCTGTGAATACGATAGCACCGGCTCCTATTGTTAATCTGCCAGAGATAGCTTTACATACCCGGCCAGCGAGCTTTCTAATGTAACCCAGCCTACCTGCTGAACCCTGTCTACATGAACTGAAGCTAAACAGCTGGCAGCAAATGAAGTCCTGTATCACTGTCTTTATTGGCCTTGCTGTTCAAAAAGAGCCTAATAATAGCAGGTATCAAGAACCAAGATTGACAGCACTTTGCATGCTATTAATGTGTAATCTTCAGTGAAACATTATGTTGATGGACGCACAAGGTCAAGGCTGCTACTACAACAAACAGCCTCCTGTATATGCTAGCAATAATAAACACTGAGGGCGCTTGTTTGCTTGTGTTGACTAATGGAGGATGGACCGCCTGTTTGCCGGCAAGTTGACTTTGGTGACTCAAGCAACGAAATATCTCCGCTCAGCTTCTTGGACGTGTCATTAAAAAGAGAAGAAAAAAGTGAGAAGACTTCAATGGAGGCTCTGTATGTGCACTAAGCTGGGTGGTGGGAGCTGTAAATACAGATGCGGAGATCTGAAACAAGCTTCACAAAACATAAAATAAAGGCAAACAGCTCAATTTAGCTGTCCGGCATGTGTGTGCTCAGTGATTTCATTCTGTTTGCACAGCTGACTAAAGGCTATATCTGACTCATTGATGAATAATGCAGTAAATACTAGTAAAGATAATGTAGTACCTGAATTTTTCTTAGAATGAATGTTTTTTGCCCTGAAGTCCACTTTTAATATTGATGGGATTATATCAGAGATGCTCACAAGTAGCTTCATGTGAGTCCAAATTGAGTCTCTGTGGTGACAGTGTGAGTGAGAGTTGAATCTTGAGTCCTTAGTACAGAATTTTAATTTAGTCTTGTTCTTAGCTGCATCACATTGTATAAAAAGCAACCCCCTGCCAAAAACCTGTTTTTGGCTTCCCGTTTCAGCATGGCTTCAAATAACCAGTCCATCATTATAGAAAAACTTTCAATCTGAAAGACAGAACCAAAGTGGAGACACAGTAAGCGCAGTGTTTAAAAGAAAGAGACAAAACAACCTGGTTAGTTTGTTGCTAATTGTCAGCAAAGCTAGCTGGCTTGTGAAATAGCTAATCTAAAAATTAGATAAAACCTCAGTTAGAACAGCAGACATTTTATTAACAATTTCACTAACAGACTTGCAATCCAAATGACATGCAAGCCAGATGTGTTTTTTTCCTTGAAACACAGCATTGGCTGCAAGTAGAACTTAGTTCTGTCCATCAGAGTGAAGGTCCTTCTGCAATGAAAGGCTGGTTACTTGAAGCAATAGCAAATTTGCTAGCTGCACGAGAAATATTGGTACATATGGAGCCATAATAGGTTGGACTGTTCATGATTTTCAACATAAAAACACACAAACACTGCTAGCTGTACGAGGACTGCATTGCAGTAATGACTGACAAGCAAAATCAAACACGCAAGAAATGAAGATGTTATTCATTTATGACTTGAAGAGTGGCTGTTTTAATTTAATCACTTTTGTTGGTGATTTTTTTGTTGGTGATTTTCAAGAGCCTTATTGATGTCTCAAGTCTGAGCCAAGTCATTTAAGTCGTTTAAGGATGAGTTGGCTGACAAGTCTGAGTTGAAAAGAGATTTAGGTTAACAGGTAAATGAAGTTGCGATGTGAGACAGATTTTTTATGACCACTGTCCATACTTTACATCAGTGCTTCCCAACCCTTGTCCTGGAGTAACCCCTGCCCTGCACCAGTTAATGATTTCCCTGCTCCCAACACACCAGATTCAACTAATCGGCTTGCCAACCAGCCCTTCATGACTTAAATTGGGTGTGTTGGGAGCCAAGTAAACACCAAAATGTGCAGAATAGGAGGACCAGAGCTGGGAACCTGTGCTCTATATTTCCCCACTAGTAACTAAATAGTAACTAAGCAGGATAAGCTTCTGTAGGCTGAATTCGTGTCATACTCAAATCCAAAATGGGCACTTTTTGCAGCTTAGTTTTCATATAAGGACTGCATGGCCTGAAGAGTGAATGATTTTGAAACTTTAACAATGTTTACACAACAGATCACACTCTTTTTAAAAAAGAAAATGTCAGTTTCCGATAATATTGTCCTTATAAAAGTATCAAACTAGTTCCTCTGTTAATAAAGGTCATGACATGTGGTTCCAGGGTCAAACACTTCACCATGTAGGAGCTTGCCTTCACCACAATGCATTCTCCAGATGTGGAGAAATCTCAGGGAAAACATACAGCAACTGTATCAAATGCCATTTACAGCTACTTTGGCTGGCCTTATGTGCAGCCGGCATCTGGGACAGGAGGTAAATAAAACCAGTTGTCGGGGAGAGTGTCAGGTCGCCTGGAGAGGACAGCATAACTAATGAAGTCTCAAACAGGTGTTTAGCAATTCATACACTGCACTGCATCTGTGCCCAGTGCCACTCACCCATGGCTTTCTTGGCTCGAAAAATGGGTACTTAGCCCTTTATAGGGGCCTTGTTTGCCTTGGAAAAACACCATGCCACTTGCCTTAGCATTTAAACCACAGGCTGTGCCCCACAGACAAAGGGGCTTTTGGCTGAATCCAACGGGCACCGCTTGCCTTATGTGTGATCTCTGTCCCAACACCACTTTAAATTAGCTTTTAAACTAGCAATGAAGTCTGTGCAAAGAGTAGAAGTGATATTAGCTCAAGCATTACTTTGAAAAGACTAAAATGTGAGCAAATAAGTCTAAATATGTCTTTTCATGCTTGCTCCAAAACTCATTTAAAGCATTACTGTTTCCAACATCAGTTCTCACTTGTCTACTGTCACATTTTAATGCATTGCTTGTTTTCTCTCTGCTCCTGATTTGATGGAGCACAGCTGTAAGAGGAGCTTCCTTCATCAGACTGCACAGAAATCCCAATGGCGTGAAACCCAAGAGGACAGAGACTCCATACAGCATGCCAAGCAGTTGGAAGCCATCTTTCATCAACAACAAATTGACAAGAGTCTTTGTGAGCATTAGTACACCCTTAGTTTGGCATCTTCTTCTTTTCAGAGGAAGGTGATAGTGCTGTCTCAACAGGCATGACCTGCCATAAAAGAGAATGAAAGGACCGGACTGCCCTTCAGTGTTCTGTCAATCAATTCAAATTAGGGAGTAAGTAAATCATCCACTACTGTCACTTTTCTTAAAGAGGCTCATGTCATGGACAAACTTACGTTCCTCACTTTTTTGAAATAAGAGTTTGATGTAGTGCAGAAACATTGTAAATGTTTCAGAACATACGGTTCACTCCCAATCAACACAGTGCTTGTATGGAAACTATGCAGCATAAACAGCCTGTACTGGATTAATGTTTTTTGTAATGTCACAAAAATGTATTTCCTTATATTTAATTCTGCCTACAGTAGTTTAGCCCCATCCATTCATGTTGAAGATATTTGGATATTTTCAGTCAGGACACAGCACATGGCAGCCAATCAAAACATTGACCAGTCTACATTTCTATTTAGTTCAGTGTCAGGAAGAAAAAACAGAGATTATAGTTAACATAAAATTACATAAAAGCCTCAGTAATTAAATATAAGATCATCTTTGCCTTCATTACAGTTTCCATTGTTCTCAGGACACTTTCAGTTTTTCAAAGAAATCTGCATGGATATTTTTCCACACCTCCAAAGTTCAGTCTTAGAAGTTGGTTTCACTTTCTGCTTCACCCAAACAACCTCAAGTGACGCTGATGTCTGGACTCTGGGTGGTCAGTCAATCTGGCCTTCTTTATCAAAATTTCCCTAAGTTTCCTCTTAAAGTTGTTCTTGAGAAAGGTCCCAAGAGAAAGTCTACATCAGATTCATGACATTCTTAAACTGCAGAATTGTTCACACCCTTGTGCTCTTCAATGTGCGTAGATCCTGTTCTTACCTAAGAATAAATCCCAAATAAGAAAACACTGATGAATGTCAGAATCTTCATTAAAGCTGTGTTTTAAGATGTCATTTCTTTTTAAGAACAAATGGTAAATGAGGCCTATTGTTCTGACAACATTAGCACCTTCTTCATTTGAAATTTTATTTTTTCTTTAATTTCTCACGAACAGCTTTTTGACCACTGCAAATTCCTCCAGATACACCTGTGGATTACAGTTTATCTGATGGAGACACATTTGCTGGTCTACCAGGTTTTGTTCGGTTGTTAGAAGTCACACCATCTTTTATTCCTTCGTTAACTTCAAAGGTTTTGGAAACTGCCGTTTTCTTGTTCATTTATTTTTCTTTTGACTTTTCCCTTCCTAATGCAAGTGGATTACCTAATGTCTAATCTGCTCAGAAAAATCTTATGAAAAAAGAACCTTTATTAATGGGCATCTTGACTGTAAATTAAATATAATGAAGTTGTTTTTAATTCTAAGAAATAAAAAGAGGCGGTAAATGGTCATGTAAAAATGAATCATGGTATATAAAAACACACAAATGTCAAAAGTGGAAATGTCAAAACATCATAAATGGTCCCTTTAAGGAAATACGATATTGCGATGCCTCTTGAATTTGGTCTGTGTTCAAAATGTGATTTCCATCAGAAATGAAAACAGACAGTAAGCCTGTAAGAAGACAGGATATTAGATAATGCACGCATGCCAAATATACTCTAAAGTTAAGAACACAGTGGCCACCATACATGCAGTGTAACATGTATTCTGATATAAATGTATTTCATTATAGCGATAAGAGCCCTTGTGCAACTTGAACTGAAAGCCAGGACAACATTTACCAGGTATCAGATCCATTAAACATCACAATCTATTTCAAAGAATAAATCAGCAGCAGGTCCTCAGGATATCACTATCAATGTAATGTCGCAAGGGTAACAGGAGAGGTGTAGAAGAACACTTGCTTAACATGAATGACCCTCAGGAGACTATGCATTTGTATGTCACTGACAGACACGCAAGGATATCCTGTTACTTTTTTTTTCAAGAACACACGAAACATAGTACATCGACTGAGACACCACAATCCTTTCTGATTGACGTATCTGAAGGCTCCTAGTGCCCATCAGGCCATAAATGAGTTATATCACGTTAAGATGAAAGAAAGAAAATGAAAGGAAGGAAAGAGAAAAAAATACACTTTCCATAAGCTGAAATACCTAAAGGCTACTAAAAAGCTAAAGCAGCTTGTGTTTCAATCTGATAAGTATGTGATTACCTTCCACTGCTCATCGCTTCACCAATCAGACTTCCGAGATCATAGCGCATGTGCTTCAGTGTATGTGCCTCAGAGAACATTTGCCCATTACACTGAGCAATGAAGCAATGCCATTTAGCAAGTCCAGAGCACGTTACATAGTTTTACTCTGTATTAACATGTACTTGAGACAAAAGGTTAAAACCACAAATAGTGCAGATGTCCATGCCAGTGACTCCAGTTTAAGGGTTCTAAAGTTTCCCTTAACATTAAATAGGTTGGGAGGAACACATATGCTGCCTGACCTGAACATGCATATGTATGTGTAATAAAAGTTTAGAAACTATACTAAATGTACTTTATAGTTCTGTCATGAACTAAATTACACTGAGACCAATTTGCTAATTAGCTAACAGGAACACAAGCTCCTCCAGTGATCCAGTGGCTTTAAGCTGAATTATTACTGAGGGACAGAAAAAATGAAACACTTAAAAAATGATGTTGAACGTTGCTTGCAAGCTTCAAATGTCTGTGTTTAAAGTAGAGCTGCCATATGTAGTATAAATCCCAGGGTAGGAAAGGGAATCTACACCACAGCCTGGCACTGAGAAACCAGTGCAAATCCCACTGCAGCAGTTGCGGTAATTTGCATTAGTGTAGCTGTAGTATTTGGATAAGCAAAGGCTAAGTGTCAAGTAAGGGTTGCTGCATTAAACACTGCTATATGGATCATTCATTCACAAATTCAGACTTTGACCTGACATCAGACTAAAATCTTTTTGCTTTAAGTGACCCTATACCTTAATTATGTTTATACAACAGTTGTATCAGATTGTATGCATACAATCGTGCAAGCTGACTGGTTGAGAAGCATTCTAACTGTGCTGATATTTCGCCACTGTTTTTCACAAACACTGCATCACTCCGCTGAGACACCATTGTTAAGTAAGGAGTTTGACAGCTGTATGAGATGCTCAAGCCATTTGAACGTTTTTAGTTCTTACTCTGCGCACAAACAGAAAATGGATACTTTTAAGATCATATTTGACCGACAGTCAATTTGGTCAGACTCTGAAGATGAAACTACACTAAAATCATTACTACTGAACAGCTTTCAGTTGGCAGCTGTGACAGAAAAAGAACCTGGAATTAGCTAGAAATGAACCAAATACCATTCGCCAAACGTGTACTTTCATCTTTAGAGTCAAATCGGACTAAGCCATAAAACTGAGGAGCTGGAGAACAAACTACCGGCTGTGCAGCGAGTGAGCGGAGTTCAATATTACACACTGATTTACAGACTCTTTCAGATTCTGGACACATTAACTTTAAACAATGGGATGTAACTGCTTACCATGTGGCTATGTGGCTAGGAATGCAGTCTCGTGTCCTGCTCTAAAATGCAGGGCTATGGCTAAAATAGGACTCTGCCTATAGACTACAATTCTTTGGCTGTGTTTGAAATAGCATACTGTGCACTGTTTACCTCATACTTTATCATTATATGCTGCATACTGCACACTGCTCTTCATCAGTGGTATACAGTACTGTAGCCAGTACCTGACACAAAGTGTGTGCCATACTACAGTGAAAGGGCGCAACTAATAACATTAGGGAGTGAGACTAAAGTGGGACAGCATGTAAGGGCGGCAAATACATGTATACATACATGTATGTACATATATGTGTATGATTTGAAAAAGTCTGTTGACTTTTACATTGTAATGTTTCATGATGAATGGACCAAAAGAAATGGCCCAAAATGATTTGGACAAAAAGTCTGGTTTCACTGATGCACATTAAAAGTATGTTTTTCCTTTGCATGTAAAGTTATCATTTTGGAGATACAAAAGTAAAGCTCTCAGTAAAGGTTCCTGTGTTCTATGGTATGGGTTCTCAACTTCTTAACTCCAACTTTTTTGCATAATTCGAAAAGTTACCGTTTGAACTGTGTTAAACATTCATGATGAACAACCAATAAAATGAAAATGTTCTCTTTCTACTGTAAATGAGGTTTTGTTCTAACAGTGAACCCATCATCATATGAACAGTCTCTCTTTAATTATTTGTCTTTAAGTCTTATTTTATTAATCATAATGGCAAATTGTGCATATTCTTTCCATAACCTAAAAGGGGGACAATGTACAAAACTGCTATAACCAAACTGGCAGTACAATTTAACTTCATTATTACTGTATCTGTTCATTCAAGAGGAACAAGGGGCTTCCATCTGGCATGAAAAAAACAACCATGGGAAAAAGATGCAGTTATTTGACAACAAAGGAAAAACTGGCTTAACTCAGATTCAATAAATCACAGTTTTGTGCTTGAGTCGCCTTGAACAATCAGGCCTTTATACTACAGGTTCTTCCACTTAAAGCCAGCTCATCCATAAGCCTCCCTGTTTATCAGGGGACCAGAGAAGGGTCAGCTATCTCCTAGCTGCCCAGCCTGTAAAAGTAATGCCTCTAGCAGGTGTACAGGTAGTGAGCGCTCTGTTAATCTTTAAGAGGGAGATGGGCAGGAAAGAGGGAATTATGGGTCACTGCGAGGGGAAGAGCCGTGCACCAGGCAGGTGCTTGGACAGCACAGTGGGGACAGTGAGCCAAAGACCAGAAAGAAGACTCTGTATGCTCTTGTTCTGGGAAGAAGAGCCTTTCTCTCTCCCTCTCTCTGTCTTTGGCTCAGTTACTTGCTCGAATGTTTGAAACCACCTCTAATGCGGGATTCATGGCCTGTTGCTTCTGCAGTCACAGATTTGTTCCACATAGTTTAATATTACATTAAGTTTCAATTACTAGGTAGGAGAAAGAAGGGTCCACTGTGTTTAATTCATAAGCCACACAAATGTTTCAAAATTAACTAGCAAACACTGTATTAATGATGTTGATATTGTTTCATATGTGGATGTTTATCTGCAACAACTCACTCCTGGACTAAAGGGCTCATATCATGGAAAAATATTTTTTGCAATAAATTAAAGGTGTTTATTTTTAAGGCTAGAACAAGCACAATACTCTGCAGTTGGCATGTTTAGTTACTGTGGCTATCAGACTAACAGGACATCCTGTGCACAGATGCTCTAATTTGTCCTCTATTGTCATTTGCATTCATGTACTTGCATTGAGTGTGTTTCTGGCCTTAAACTCAGTTTTCACATCTGCAGCCATACAGTAAATAGTAGAAATTGTTCATCAAAGAAATATAATGTGATAACCACAATAGCTAGAATTTCTCACAGCTCTTCAGCCTTTGATACCTAGATACATTTCAAAGCAAATCATTCTGTACTTTAGGTTTAAACGTAAATAGAAGAATTCTACTTTAAAATAACATTGTATAAAGGGTATCTGCACTTTAACTCAAGTACTGTGGTTATTTGTCTACTACTGTTGAGTACCTGGTACAGTGCATGGAGGTGAAATAAAACTTGTGGCACGCTGCACTGAAACAAAAACCAGGCGATACTGGATATCAACATATTAATGTTTACACATTGTGTAAAATATTCATACAACATTGACTTTTTTGCCTTTGTTTTGTTAGCCTACATGTCTTCACCTGTACTGGGGAAGTGGTGGTGATTGTGTGAACTTGTGTGACTGTTTGTGTGAGCCTGATATCTCAATAGTCAGGTGTAAGCCTGGTGGGAATCTGCCATGGCAAAACAAAGTGTTTATTTAGTTTATAGTGGCCAACGACTGCCTCTGACAGACCGGCCTCATAAACGCTTTGATGTGCAAGCAGACTCTCCTTCATTGCCAGCTTGCATAATTTCTTCATTAGTGTGGCAGCATACACTTGGCTTATTGTACATGATATCTGTTGGTTTCAGATGTTGGTATTGGTGCATTTTTTAATGAATATGTATATGAGTACATGAGCATGGTATCAAATGGATACTCGATACCAGTATCAGTGCATCTTCAAACTTACATTTTCAATCCTAAATCTTAAAGTGGCTAATTGAGGATTTGCTAATGCAGTGTTTTTTTGCTTTCCATGGATTTTTACCCTGGGAGGTTGTGCAAGTATTTAGTTTTCTTATTCAAGCACCTGTTTATATTGTTCATATTTGTTTGTTTAGTAGTAGAAGTGGTAAAAGTGGCATAGCTGTTAACCTGAAGTAAGTAATAGGATCATTGTTCAGCATTTCCAGCACACATCTTTTAAAGGTCAGCAATGGAGGGGAGGCGCTGCAAGAGTCAAGGTCATTCTTTTAATCAATTGTGGGGGCTGGAAGAGCATAAAAAGAGTTCCTGGCCTTTATAGTGGTCCTTACCTTATCTACAGTGCATGAAACTATACTTCCTGGTTTTTATTGTAGACCAGACTGAAAAAATCATCTACGGTCAGACAATCAGACATGACATAAAAATGTCTGGAAGAAACTTTTAAAAAGAGAAAAAAAAGCTAATCTGAAGTAAAAGTTGGGCAGACAAGACCTCTAAGTCAAGGAACAGAATGATCTGAACTGGAGCAATCTTGGTGATCTTATTCCAGAACTTTTTAGATCCTTTATTTTAGATCATTTTTATATCCCAAGGCCAAATGAACAGTTGCATCCAAGACTAAAATTAAACTCCAGATGTACAGTACTTACAAAAAAGCTCAATTTGCACTATAACTGAGGAACTTCTCAAAATGAGTTGTGCCAATTTTCCACTTCTCTGATTGAGGGCAGGAAATAATTATGCCCTCCTTGGCTTTATCCCACATCTGTACACTTCACACACTCACTTGGCATCAGCACGGAGAGAAAAAGATTACCCAATTTTGCTCCTTTCAGAGGAAATACATGCACAGAAGTGAGCACCTTTGGACGAAACCCTGCTCAGGAAGCCTGTGGGTCTAAAAGTGGTTAAAAAAAGGCAAACGTGTAGGGGAAAGATGAAGTAGGTCAAGTACAGGAAAAAGGAATGGCATTAAGGAAGCGTGAGGGTGACCAAGCTCGCTGACAGTCAGCGCACATGGGAAAGCTGATATGCTATATTTCCACATGACCTGGCTGATTCTGCTGCATTGAATGCAACACTGACTGGTCATATAATTTCAACACCAGAAGAAAAAAAAAATCTCCTATAAACTCACCTGCACATGACAAGCACCTCCCAGAGGGTGAATATCATTGCTATCCAGAAAACTGTAAATTTACAGGAAAGGGCAAAAATCTTCTTTACTTTTAATGTGAGTCAATGTAATGACATTGTTTACTATTGAACCATTCATTATGAATTTTTGACACAATGCAAAACTAAGGGCAGCTGCTGTTCTCAAATGATGCAGAGAAATGAAACATTGAAAAAATATGGAGATTTATGTTTTTCTTTTAATATGGCAACAAAACACATGTACACATACAGCAACACATCTACTTGACAGAAGAAAAACGCATGTAGTTAGATTCATTATATTACGCTATATTAAGCTGAGATGCTATATTGCTACATGTCCTATTCTTTGTCCCTGCTATTTGTCCTTCCTCTACTATTCTGGGAAGGCTTTATCCTAGATATTGAAAAATTGCTGTGGAGATTTGATTACATTCAGCCACAAAATCATTTACGAGGTCAGGTACTCATGTTGGATGATTAGTTCTGAGTCACAAACATCACCCCAAAGGCATTCAAGCTGCGTCACTCCAGAGAACGCAATTCTAAAACTTCATAGTCCAATGCTGGGGGCGCTGTAGACCCATGGAGCACACACTTTGAGTGTAGTGTAGTGTAGTGACCAAACGCCTGGCTGTTACACTACTGAACTCTGTGGAAATAATACTGTGAGCAGATTTAATGCACTTTTTCAGGCGATATAGAGGTCAGGTGAAAGCAAAATCATATAGGAAATGTAATTCACGTAATCATTCATGTGCAATATTTGATGAGTGATATTTATCTTGCCATTGTAGTACACAAATGGTGTTCTAATATTTGTTTTTAAATACAGATATCAGCTCGGAAAGTCACAAACAGAAGTTTGTTGAATGAATGAAACACAATGACAAACTTTGATCTTAGGCTATATGCTGCTCCAGAGCATCCCATTCTTTTGGCAGTGTCTTTCCATGAAGATTAATGCTGTGTGTGAGTAACTGTGTCAGCGAAGCGTGCGCCTTAAAGTAGCTGCATTTATTAATTAGAAAGGGTGTCAGGATGTCTTTGGACAGATGAGGTATGGATATAATAGAGAGAACTGTTCCAGAACCTTTTATGTATGTGCCAGAAGAAGAAAATCTATCTACTTAGTTTGACTAGTATTAAATTGCTAACATGCTACACCATATGAACTGGCTAACCGATTTTTAAAATTCACTGAATGTAGCACTAGCTGGTCATAAACTTTCCACTTTAAAAAGAAAAGCTCACCTGTACAGGACCAATACGTCCAGTAAGGACAAAACAAATGTACATATACTGCAAAGCACAGTACTGAAAACTCTGAACTTGGTTGCAAGCAAAAAGTGCACAACATGGAAAAGATCTTTGTGATTATACTGTTAAATTGCTTAAATGGAACATGCTTCAGTTACTTGATTTGGAGCATCACTCAAGGTAGTCAAAGATATGCAACTATAGCACATATGTTGTGTGGGTCTGCATGATTTGTGCTCAGCTACACTCTACAGTGAGTGCCAGAAGGAATGATTTACTTAGATGCAGCATGTACATGCAATACAGTGTATTGCCCAGCAGTAAGATAATGATTAACATGTGGTATGCTGTGTCTTCTGTGTATAAACACAAAGCTTTCACTCTTTTTCTCTCCTACAGCATGCACAAGGAGCACTGATTCTACCTGAGCTGCTACAGGTGGCAATACACACCCACTGTTTCAAAGTTAAAATGGATTTGGCTGTTTGTAAAGTAGAAATCTGGCAGCCATTATTATGCATCCCCACCCTCTCCTCAAGGAAATTTTTGCTTAAGAGCACAAGGCCTGAAAATAACAAGCTGACTGGAAGTTCAAAAGCCAATTGCAGCTTGATAGTCCATGTTTTCCTTTTTGTAAGTAATAAACATGGCTTATGTTGTGTTATGTAACTATCAGGATTACTCAGTCAAAAAAATAGATTAGAATTTACCTTTTCAATGAATCAACAGTAATTAGCTAAGTTTTCATCATGATGATACATACTGAATGATTTGTTGATCTCTCTTACTTTAAGAAACAGCCTTATGAACACACATTAAACAAACATTCATTGCTTGGCACAGAGGGTTGTTTTTAAATAAGGGATGTAATGTTTCACAAAATTCCTAATTCAGTTTGATAAGGTATGGTGGTGTCTCAATTCGATACATCCCTCGATACATCAAATATATGGGGAGCGTCAAATGTGCCTTATAGTAATACATTAAAGTCTTCATTTTCACTTTATTAGAGCACTCAACATTATAAAACACATTATAATGTATTATTATGTATTATACTGTACAATATATTGTAATGAGCTAGCCACATGCTAATATAGTAGCCTCATGCTAATTAATGCGTATAAGGAGTGAGTCTTTCCTCGCTGCTCTTGAGTATTTTGTTTTATTATTATTATTATTATTATTACTATTAATACCTGTCATGCAAATAAAGAGTATTAAGCTTCAGCTGCAGTCTTTATTGTTCAATACATGTGTGTTGAGAGGCTATTACTGAATGATACAGTATCTATACTGTACTGTTACACTTGTATGTTTAATGTAATCCTTTTGAGACTTTTGTTTAACTTTTTCATTAACATTCTAATATCTTTAAAAGGCTGTGCAAGGATTGTTATTGTTTGGATGAGGTCCATTTATATTGGTTGTTCCTTCTTTAATTCAATAAATCATCTAAATAATCAGGAGATTACTTGATCAACAAATAATCTATAGGGACTTTCTTAATGGGAACACACGCTTCTTTCCAACTTGATTCGATTCTCAAAATGCAGGTCCAGATATGAGTGTACCTGGCTCAGCTCCAAGGGAAAACATGTATGTGCACCCCTCCATCAACCTAAAGCATGTTTATACCTATCCCATCACCTCCCCACTACTTTCCCCCTCTGCACCGACATCTCTAGATGGCAGATAGTGTCAGTCAAAATGGCTAAACAAAAAGGGAATATGTCCTATATCTCTGTGCGCATTTCTCCTTTGCACCAATTTTGCTCTCATGAGGGCGTTCTTTTTATCTCTACACTGAGCAGTCAGGGAACATCACACCAAAAAGCACTATGCACATGGTTGGAATGTATGAAGGTTTATCAGATCACAAACACTCTGCTCCATCCTTTTTCACTATTTCTTACTCATTCTTAACAATAGCATGACATGCCTAAGCTTTGCTATAGTTATTCTCAGGGAATGACAGAAGACTGTTTGTTCGCAAGCCACTTTTCGAAGCGCCCCATGTTTTGTCTGATTGCTTGAGAATGTATTGACTTTTATGTCTATGGCACCTCAGTGCTTCTTTTCACATGTTTAACTTTAGGAGCGTATATCACAGATGTTTAATATGGTGTCAACATGCGCCTGTGTTGCATGAACTTCCATGCAGAAAAAAATGTAACATTCTAATTTTACATAATATAAATCAGTGGTTTAAAAAATATACAGGGAGATTCACTTGAAAGAGGCCCCGAATATTCTGTAATAACTCTCACTAGGACGAAGCAATCTAAACGAAACAAGGTGCAATGTGCTCCTCAGTATATGGAGCTTTGAACAATCTGGGACGCCCCTGCGTCGGAGTGATGAGGTAGACACTATTGTTCAGGCAAGCAACGTTGCTCAGGCAAGGAAGGAGAGGAGAAGGTGAAACATAATATAATTATCTAATAATATTACTTCTGCCTTCTGGTGGTCAGACTACAATCTCAACTTTTAGAAGCAGGCAGAAGTTATTACATTTGAGTGGAAGATTACAGACAAGAACCCTTTTTCACAGTAGCCGAAATATACAATTTTCTGTTATGTAGTTCCATCCATTTTTTAATAATGTTGAAATATTTTGATGGAAATGTGTTTCCAAAACGCAAACCAAACTACTAATCATTATGGCCGTACATGATTATTTTTATCAAGAAAGCTGCAGCTGTGCAATCCATCTTATCTCAGCACAACTGTGTGAAATTGTATGAATTATTTTCACAGCAGGGACCCACCATCCTTTTTTTTGCTCGTTAGCATCTCAACACAGAGGCTACGTTCACATTACAGGCCTTGTTCCTCAAATCCGATTTTTTGCTTAAATCTCTCTGACAGGCTGGTTCACACTCGTTTAAGTAGCTGATTTAAATGTCATTATTGTGAATGAACCAGTGTCCTGAAATACCCCGCAATGCACACATCCTACTCAGTAACGTCACGTGAATGAATCACGTATGTCACACTTATCACCAGCAAACAGACCAACGAGCAGAAGGAGCCATCACTGCAAAAATAACTAACTCTGAATAAGCTCTCTGTGAGATGTGTTGCTTTTCAACCGTTTACAGGCTTTAACTTCTGCTCGTCACTGCTGCCATGGTAACACTGAATGATTGCACACGTGCAATGGAAAAGGAGCACATCAATTCCGATCTGAGCGTTCACAATAACGTTGCATGGCCATGAATCAGATACGTAGGACCACATATGAAAGTAGCTCAGGTTTAATAAAGATCAGATGTGTGTGTCCACACCACCCTGAAAACATCAGATCTAAGTTACATAAGGACAAAAAATTGGATTTGAGCCACTTCAACCTGTTAAAGTGAATGTAGCTAGAGTCACAACAGTTGTAGAAAGCCAAAAGTGTCCTAGCTAATCTGCAAATAGAATTACGGGGAAAATCTCAGTCATTTTCAATTTCGACACCACTGTGGAGCACGTATAAAGGTTAAATGAAGTGAGGAATCATATGCATTATAACCAGGTGTAGTATGAACTATATAGGTAAAAGATCTATTTTGGTTTAGTATTATTATAGGAAAAACACCAAGGAATGTTAATAGCTACTTGTTTTTTTAATCCAACAGTTACAACTGTTATTTGTTATTTCTCAGAAATATCTCCTTCAGCTGAGAACCCCAAAGAATCTAAATCATGAAAAACATTTTTCAATCCATTAAAGTAGACTGGAGTAAAACTGACTGCCGACTTGCATGCAATTCTCTTAAAAAAATCAAATCAGTAACAACATACCTAATTTAGGACTCCTAATGGAATGTACATAGTTGGGAAAACATGAAGAGGTCAGATTTTTATCATTTGAAATGTTTTTCATGTATTTTACCTGTCAGTGCTGAGGCCAAGTAGGCGAGTCTAGCTGCAGCGGTAAAAGAAGATTATGAAGATGAGTCTTGTGATGACAGTTAAAAACAGGCACAGAGCCAGAATACAGTATGATAACGCATGAAATGGTAATTCCATTTACTTCAAAGATTGATGCTCCTGTTTTCATAGTGAGGGTGTGGTGAGTGTACAGTGGCGATGGTCTGTGTCCCTTTAATCAGTGTCTTCAAAGCCACTGCAACGTCTTATTGTGACCGTGACGATGGTTTAACAAAAATTTACATAGATGTATCAACAAACAAAAGCTTCCTTAGTATTAAGTGTGTTCACTCTTTGCATTTCCCAAAAAAGAATTTGTTTCTTCTTGTAAACACCTCAAAGTTCAGTTTTAGAATTTGGTTGTATTTTCTGCTTGCCATGATTCAAGCAATCCCAATTACAAATTTAGACTCACCAGTGTGTAAAGCTTTACCGGTTTCAGTGTCCTAGAGCAATTTTTATACCTTTTTGTCTAATTTCCTTTCCTCAGTAAGGGTTTCTTGATAGCTACTCATCTTTTGGACTCATGTTGAGTTGTCTTCCCATAGTTGAAGATTGGACAGAAACATGTGTTGATTTCTTCACATCTGAAGTAAAATGGGACTTTATTTTCTCTTGTCTCTCAAAGATAAAACCTTAAAGTACTGTTTATCTGATGGTGACAGTTTTGATGGTCCACCAGGTCTTGCATGGCTGTTAGGAGTTCCCTTTCCCTTCTTCTCTATATTTTAGAACTTGAATTATGAAAAAAAACTTGTCTGAATAAAAAGGGCATATTCTGCCTTTCTTGTATTTACAAGCTGTTGTATGTCATCTCTCTGTGCATTTCTCCTTTGCACAATTTTGCTGTCATAAAAACATCAGGCCTCATTCACCAACATCTTCCTGAGTTTTTTCTTAAATTTGTTTCCAAAGAAAAAGTCTACATCACAGATGCTCTTAACTCGCAGTACTGTTAGCACCTTTGTGCTCTTGATTGCATGTAGATTCTGTCCATACCCAAGAACAAATCCCAAATAAGAAAGCACTGATGAATGTCAGAATCTTGGTGAAAACTGCACAAGTGTGTTTTAAGAAGTTTCTTCTTAAGAATGGTTGGTGAATGAGGCCCATTCTTTTTATCTCTAAATTGAGCAGTCTGGGAACAACACATGAAAGAGGACTTCACATAGACATGGAATGTATGAAGGTTTATCAGATCATAGAGGCTCTGCTCAGTCACTTTTCACTTTTTCTTTCATCGTTAATTCATGCCTGTGCTTATCAGTTTCAGTGATCTAGTGGAATTTTATTTTGACTACACAGTTAGAAATAAAGGTGCTGTGCAGGTACATTTTTTGTACATGCATCCTCAAGGCTACAACAGTGGTTTTAAGGTCCAAATGTGTACCTTAAATTAGTTTTTCCTAGAGGAAAACTACATATTTGTATCTTCTCATAACCTAATGTTTTAAAACAAAACAATAAAATAAAAAGGCTGGAGACGGGACGGGGTGTGTGGATGCAAGCTTCTATATAGAATCACTCTCTTTCCTATAAATTCTTCAAAGAACCATCATTTATCTTTTTTAAGAATGTACTTTGTATGGGTGTTTATACACTACAGTTTCTTTGGGACCCAGGACTGCTTGCTCTGCGAGTTCAGTGTGTTTGGTCAAGTGTGAAAGCTGTTTTTGAGCCCAGGAGTGGTCTAGATAACCAATTTCTGGTCCTTCTGAAATAGGTGGTCTCGAGTTTGTTTCCAGTGAACTTGGGTGCGGCCTACTGCATGTGCGAAATCTATCCGCTCCCAGCACCACATGTGTGATTGCCTGATTGGTTCATTTTGTAATGTGACTGCTTCGACTTATTGTATTACTTCCCTTTTCAACTTTCGTCATGCTGGGGAAGGATTGTTGTGGACAAAAAGTGCTGTTTGCTGCCACTTTAAATATTTTTTTTGTATCTAAAGAAAATAATAAAAAGCAGCAAACGAATGAAGCTAATTTTGCAAACCTGCATACAGAAAAATGACATATGAAATTGCCCAATCAATCCATAATTCTGATGGAATTCTTGTGTGTGAATGAAAAACACATAAAGAGCTCCTCCCTCAGATGAGCCCAGAATAGTTCCAAGGTGTGGACTCAAGTATTCTGGACAAGTGTGAAAACACCCTATAAATTCTTACAGTTTTACAGAAAACAGCATGTCATACAGTGATAGAAACCATATAAGTCGAGTTGAGATTACATAAGAAGAAGACAAAAATGTAGACGTGTGATGATTTAGGCTAGTAGTTTACGCACTATTAGTTGGTAGGCCATTAGCTTGTATTACTTGTTAACCTCATTAGCCCCCAGTAGCTCCAGTGCAAAAGTAAAGCACCAAACTTGTCTTGACTGATCACCTACATTTGGGGTGAGCAACACCATTAAAAAACTTAACAGAAGCTGTCGACCACTGTAAACCCATACCTCCTATAACCAAGCCAAAGGTGTGAGCCACTAGTCTTTCACATCACATATGAAATGCTGTTAACCACACACTGTCCGGAACTCCTGCCTGTTGGAAGCATCAGGTTCAGCATTCAGTAATTCACATGCTCAGTCATGACCTGTTAAAATACTACACTTCAGTTTAACGCCCTCTCATGAGACGTAGGGCCAGTACCTTCATAAAGTTTCTGCTCACGTTCCCACGGCCGGGCTACCTGACTGCAGGGGACCACACAGGAGCTGGGGCTTCCTCTTAGGCAGGCCAGGACCCATATAACTAAGAGGAGAGTGATGTGCCAGAGACCAGATCCAAAATACATTGTACAACTGCGCTGAGACGCAGTGCAAAAGGTAAACAAAAACAGAAAGCAATGATGTTCAAATCATTTAATCCACATATTTCATTGAAAATAGTAGAAACAAAACATATCAAATGTTGAAACTGAGAATTTTTTTTTTGCTTTTTGTAAAATATGTCCATTTTGAATTTGATGCCAAAATACATTTTTAAGAAGTTGAGACAGGGACAACAAAAGACTGATTAATGGTAAAAAATACAAAAAACACCTGGTGGAACATCTCACAAGTAATTAGAATGATTGGGAACAGGTCGGTAACACGACTGGGTGTAAAAAGAACATCTGAGAGAATAATGTTTTTCAGCATAAAATACTAAAGAACTTGGTGATTTTATCAGCTACAGTATATAATATCACTAAAGATTCAGGGAATCTGGAGAAATCTTTGTATGCAAGGAACAAGGCTGAAAACCAATAGTGGTTGGCCATGATCTTCTGGCCCTAAGGTGGCACTGCTTTAAAAACAGACATTATTCTGTAGTGGAAATCACTTTTGAAAACCACCATCTGTGAACACAGTTTGTCTCTGTCTCCACCATGCAAAGCAGAAACCATGTATAAACAGGATCCTGAAACTCCTGGCCACAGCTGTCATGCCTCGGACTGAATCGGACTCAATGTCTCACAATGCTTCAGGAGATCACATGACTCTGGACAATCACATGCGTCACTACCAGCGTTCACAGTCTCCTGATTATTAACCCAACACACCTGTGCATGATGACCTAGTTAGTTAGTATATAAGCCCGGGCTTCAGCTAGATTCAGTGTGAAGTATTGTTCGTCCCTGAGATTACTGAGTGTTCACTTTGTGATTCTGAATTCTTTGTTATGACTGTATCTTTGTTATTTCGACTTTTCCTTTAGATCTTCTGTTTTTTTGTACCTTCACCGGCTGGTTTTGTGTATTTGAAATTGGACCTTTTTGGATTGTTTATCAACCAGGATTTTGTCTTCCCCTTGGATATTGGTTGCCTGTGCTTTTTGGTATTTGACCCTGATACTCGTTCTCCTGTATTAAACCTCGTTTGTCTTCTTATCCGTGTTCGTCTGACTCCTGTGCCCACATAACAACAGCTCACTTAGATGGACTAAGGCAAGGTGGAAAAGTGTCCTGTGGTCCCACAAATCAAAATGTTAAATTTCTGAAAATCATGGATGCCAAATCCTCCAGGCTAAAGAGGAGAGGGACCATCCAGCTTGTTAAGGCACATTTCAAAAGCCACCATTTATAATGGAATAGGGTCGCGTTAGTACACAGGTGACTTGCACACCTGTGAAAGCACCATTAATGCTGAATGATATTTACAGGTTTTGAAGCAAAATATGCTGCCATCCAGGCAACATCTTTTTCAGGGAGCACCTTACATATTTCAGCAAGAAAATGCCAAACCATATTCTGCGTGCATTACAACAGCATGCCTAGCAGGAAAAGGAGTCTGGATACTAAACTTGCCTGTCAGCAGTCCAGACCTGTCAACCATTGAAAAATCCAGCACATTATGAAATGAAAAACACGACAAAGGAAACTCTGAACTGTTCAGCAGCTGAAATCCTATTTCAAGAAAGAATGAGAAAACATTTAACTTTCAAAACTCCATCAATTGGTCTCCTCAGTTCCCAAACACCTACAGAGTTTTGTTAAAAGAAGAGGTGATGCAACACAGAAAAATGCATATCTTTTTCAAAAATCAAATTTCTCAGTTTCAACATTTAATGTTATCTTTGTTCTATTTTCAATTAAATTTAGGGTTTGAATGATTTGCATATCATTGCGTGTTGTTTCATTTACATTTAGCACAGTGTCCCAACATTTTTGGAAACAGGGTTGTATGCAATAATACAAAAAAATAACAAAATATATGTGATTCCTTCTTTTGAATAGTAATATATGCATAAATGAGAAAGTTAGAGAGAAGGAGCGAAGGCAGTCTCAGTTTATAACTCTCTACCTAGAAACATCTAGGATGAGGCAAGGCTCAAAGGGTCAATCATACAGCGGTCACACAGCGGTCACAAGACTACAAGAGTCACTTTACACTCTCTATCATAGTGACAACTAGTGCTGGCTGCTGATGCATTCAGCTATTGGCCTTACAAAGTTTGGAGAAGAGAAGGATACCACAGCCTGAAAAAGTGCACACAACCAAAACATCCTCAGGCCGGCATGCCACAAATTCCTAAATACATAATTATGTGTGCCCACACACACATATTAACATACCCTTTCAAAGTTAGTCAGGCTCTCCTACAAACCATAAATCACTGTTAATACAAACAGCAGTATTCTGCAGTTCATTTGGCTGCTGCAGGGGAGATGAGGACAGCAGGATATTTCATCATAAAGATCAAAGGTAAAGCATGTGATAGGATACTCTAAGTGGGAGCTAAAGTACAGCATGCATTTTCTTCCTCATGTTTCAAGCCTTCTGTCGTCTTAAGGCTCAAAGGTTTCAGACAGTTTCCATTTAAGAGCCACTGCTAATTTTAGCATACACATTTGTAACAAACATTGTACTGTAGACATTTGAAAGGCCTATAGTCTATATTTTCATGTATAACATTTGTGTGGTGTTATGTACCAAAAACAATAAGAATTTATTTTTATATGGTCATATTAATTACACAAGCTTTTGTGGCACTGTGTCTAGCTGCTGTCTGAACAAATCATCTAAAATGCTACATCTTCAAACTGATAAACTTACAGGAGAAGAAAAACATGATATCTTAATTTCGATATACCATGAAGCTGTACTATGTAAGATTATTGTTAAACTTGAAAGTAGCTTTACAGAAAAAAAAATTGCTTAAATCTGGTGTCTGTGTGCTGCTGCAAACCTGAAATAATCATTTTAAAGTTTGAGGTGTAAGGATTTCATGGGTTTTCAGACCATGTCATGTCATGTTCCTCTTTACGTATTAATATCACATACACAGGCTCAAAAATGTTTTTCCACACATTGCAATTGCTTTGCACCAGAGAGGTCTCAAAATCCCATGGTATGTAGCTTTAATATAAAAAAAAACTATTCCAAGTACAACCCATTCATCATAAAATGTTCATACAATTTAAAGAGCATTTGTTTTCATATGTAAAAATTAGGGCCTGTCATGACAGGAACAATACATAAACAACCTCTGTTCGGATTAGCAGTCCTGCATTTTGCCTCATTCAAGAAGCAATTTGGGCTGGAATATATGGAACATATTGTTATGTTTGAACACTGGAAAAAGTAAAATACCAAACATGATGCCACCAAGCTGAGAGGGGGGCAGCAAGTACATGTTTTCTCTGAGACATGTGAAAGCAGCCACTGCATCTTTCCAAACTGCCACTAACATGTCATCACTGGAGAGCTCAGCAGGAGAACCCTAACTGCCAATTCTCTTACATCAGCTAACAGATGCCTCCACAACTCAGCTAGCATCATCTGAGTGATGAGGGGAGAGGCTGAGCCAATTGTGCCATCTTAGACTCCTGGCCACAGATGCCTAGGGCATCACCAGGGAACGAACTCATGATCTTCCACTGATATGGCCAACTCTTAAACAGCTGTGCCACTCAGGAGCAAAATGTTAACAATGTTAACACAGCACACCAAGCTCTAGAGGTTGGAGTTGTTCGCTTAAGCTTTTAAAAGTGCGAGGCACAGTGAGTGCTAAACTTACATGTGTACCAAAGGCATTCAAGCATGTTCTGCAAGACCCTGAAAGCCGGCCCCAGAAAGCCCATGCTCCGTCTTTTCGGCGTTGCCGTGGAGTTGTGTTTAAACAAAGAACATGCGAAGGGGGGAAGCACATGTGCAAACCACAGGAAGCATCATTAGCTCCGCAAACATTCACCTAAGCGAGGCATGGAGACCCTGTCAGAGCACAACTGCCCTTTTCACTACAAACACCACCATACACCATCCCCCTCCGCCTCTCTCTCTTTCTCTCATCTCTGTGCTGGCATTCTTCCTTATTTGACAACTCATTTTTACAACTTTTTCTCTGCAAATTCTGCTTTACTTGTCTTCTTTTGATTTCCAGTGTCCTTTTCTGGAACTCTCAGCTAAAGCAATGGGTGCCATACATAGCTGACAGTAATGTTTAGATGCCTCTGAAGGCCTTCACTACCAATCTCAAAACATTGTGCACCGTTTTGCTACTGTTACTGAGTTAAACATGTTTAGTCAAAATGTTGTGAAACACCGTGTAATGGCTTTGAGGTACGTTTTCTCTCATTTGACATATATATAAATATATAAATAAACCCCACCATATTAAAAAGGCAGCACGCACAAAAGATTCTATTAAAGTCCTCCACAAATATGAGTGTTGGTGCTTGATGTATGCAACCACAAAAAATGTTAGAAGACATGTTTGTTATAAGTATTTTATTGTAAATTGTTTAAACAGAATATGCTAGAAGGACTGCAAGAATGGCCTTCTGTCTTTGGCCCAGGTGTCTTTGGTTAAGTTTGGAGCTAACTCTGCAGGACATGACCAATCACAGTTACAGATGAGTATTTCTGTAGGAATTTGAATGAATAATGGGATTCATGTAGTCCAACAATAGTAAATGATTCTGGTCCTAATATTGCAGGCCAATCTTTAACCATGTCACTGTACTGATTTACCAATTAACGTTTAATATATTGCTATGCATATTGCTATCACACTATATAGCAATATAGAATAAATAGAATAAATAAATAGAGCCTCTGCGTCAGCATTTCTGAAACTTACTAGGTTTTATTCTAACACTGTTTGACCTGGTTTGGTAAATTGACTTTTTATGGTGTATAAATCTCTTGTTAAAATAATAAAATGGCTAAAGCTTCGTGTGTTTGGTTTAGTTTACAGGTTACTGTAAATCCCCCATTGGGATTGAACATACAAAAATCTCTTTTAGTTTAACAAATCAGTTAAGCTAATATTCAAGTTTCATGAGGGAAGGCAATCTGTGCACGCAAGGCTGCGGTGTGGCTTTATCTGTTTAGCAAGCATGACCACAGTTTTCAAAAAAAAAAAAAAAAAGTGCTGCCTTGCACTGCTATAGAATGTTCTAAGACTAACATAGGACATTACATGTTAACAGATTAGGAGTCATAACTGCTTTCCTTGTATGCGTCTTAAAGCAATAGATGGCACCGTTTCTGACATTTAAATTTTCCAACTTACATAGGTACTGCAACCTATAAGATATTTCTGATAATACTGTCAATGAGTTTAAGCCTATGTATACAGGCTTTGCACATATTGTCAGCTCTGTAAGAATCATTTGTAAAGCCCCAGAGATTTCTGGGAACTGTAAACTGGAGTCATTCAGACTTCCCATACTTTCCCATAGACTTTCCCATCCATTTTGGATTGTGTGGTGTGTCCATTTCTTCTGACTTATAAAGAACAAATATTCAATGTTGTCTGAACATCTCCTTGATTCCACACCCATTTACTACAGTAAATTATATTGTCTTTCTCAATGTCTAAACTCTTATAATTGCTACTTGCCTACTTGCTATCCTTATTTATGCTTATGCAATTGAGTAACATAGCTATGAAGTTTTTTTGTTCAGAGCTTCTCAAGGACGGCTTCCTCCTCTTTCCCTCCCTCCAAGTATGCATAACCCCACTCTTACTACACAATTTGCTCTGATAAGTAAAACCCACTCTTCAGTTTAATTGGAAGGTCTCAAGCTTGGCCCTTGGCTTTAGCTGCCACCACCCCCACATACACAAACATCTTTTTTGATGAGCCCTGAGTTCAGTTTAGGGACGAGGCAATGACTGCAGCTCAAATCTGGGAGCCATATGACACTCTCTCGTTTCCTTTCATTCTCTTCCTTGCTTTTTTCAGCTCACCACAGCTTTCAGAGTTTGGGACTCTCCTCCAGGAAAACACAATAGAGGCATGAATAAGGGGACAACAAAGCTCCGTCACCCGTACGAAAAGTGGAAGCACTCTCTAAAGTCAGTCCCAAGATGTTCCAATGATCAAGATGTCAGAAGCTTACCTTTTATGTAAGGCTATAAATGATAATGACAAATAATCTTCATAACAGGTGAGAATATGAGCAGGAGCTACTTCTGAAAGTGACAGAGGGCAGAAACAAAAGAGAGACGATTTAAAGACCACTCAGCAGGCGCTAGGCCAAAGCTGTCATGAAGAACCAGCTTCATTAGAGACTTTTGTCATCACAAATGTATCACAGTAGCTTCTACACTATTAATTATAGAGTTCTACGTCTTCTTTGGCTTGCTAAAAAGCCTGATGGATGGATGGTTCTTTATGGGGTAAATGCCACAGAAGAATCACTTTTGGTTACTTAAAAACATTTCAACGGATAGCTGTTTTAAAAAAGATAACCTTTAAACAAAAGCTTCTTCAGGGAAGTAAAATGGTTGTTCTATGGCATCCAAGGAACTCTTTTGGCACCTTTATTTTTAGTACTGCACATTGTGCAGGTGAAGTGTAAACACTCAGGTGAACCCCAGAAGGTGGAGGAAGCGTCGTTGTACCGATCTGTTGTTTCAGTGCCCTCTGCTGGTCACTGATGGTCAATGCCAGACTGGCAGGAATCGCTCGAGAACTGTGGGAATCACTGAGGGTAATTAAACCCCTTCATATTTAAAACAAATCACGTTTTGGAAAAAAAGTGCTTTGTAATTCTGCACCACAAGTGCTTATGTTCCTCATTGTTGTTCAATATCCTGAAAGGCTGCTTATGAAAACAAGTAGCATACATTTCAATACACTACGGTTCACAAAATCTGTTTTCAATCCCTTTTGTTTCACAAGAGGCTGCCCAAAAAATATACCACAATCATGCCAATTAATCCACTGTTATGGATTCATATAGCTCAATTGGGATAACTTAGAGCCATAACATTCTTTGCTCTCTTTCTTATGGCACGTCCCCATGACACGACATGAAAGTCTGCCAACATCCTCTTCTCTCCTCCTAGGAGCTAATGACAGTGCCCTTCCTGTTGGCTGAGAGATGAAAGAAGCTGCCTAACCAACAGGATGTCCAGCATGGAAGACAGGACATAGTCTACCTACTTGGACAGAAAGGAGCACAGAAATACTCAGTTCCACATGCTTTCTTCAATAAACAAACTTCTTCACAGTATTCGTCAGGACAACTCTGTATCCTGACCTCTACGTCCAAATCGCAGATAAAATAAATGGACCAAAGAGAATACAACAAATGTAACCTATTATTCTGTTAGAACATCCAACACAACGTCAGGGCCAGATGGATGCAATAAGATGAGCTTTGTAAGAGCTTTTGCTGTTAAACTGCTTTTAAACACTCCCAAAAGCTGCCCCCTAAAATCGATAGTGTCACCGAGCATATTGGACCATGTATATTTTAGGCACTGAAATAACAGATATGATGTAGCAATGGCCTGCAGAATGCTAGAACTATTGCAGCTTTTAATTGAAAGCTACTATATATATATATATATATATATATATGAGCTTTTGCCCCAAAAGCACCATGCATTGAGTTAGGAATTATCTACTTGTAGGCCAGCTCAAATACACACCACATGAAGATCTGAGAAGTTCCTTTAGAACCTGGCCTGAAAGCACAGACTTATGAAAAAAAGAGAAAAAAAAATGTTCAGCTCAATGCACTGCGTTGTGGTGAGTTCATTTCACTACTTTTGACCAAAAAACGTCTTAACATTCCATTTCCACATCAAATCATACCCTTTAATACATGACATCAAGTAGGAATAACATAGCCTAATTCATTCCATTATTCAGTAAGATTACATATTCAGATTATATTCAGTAAGACAAATATCTGGAAAAAAAGATTTGTTTTGGGGTTTGCAAGAGCAGAACAAATCTTATATTCAGGCAAAGAACAGCTTGATTTATTCTTCTTGTCATAAAAGTCCTGGGAAAGTTGATCATCAAGAGACTTCTTGCTCCAAACATGGAAAATTTACAACAGATAATGCCATAAATGATTTATTCTCCATTAATAAGACAGTATACAAGATTCTAGTAGAAACATTTGTATGGCTGGGCACGTAATTAGAGATTACGGAACAACAGTTAGAAAGAAACCTTAAAATATTGACTTATTCTTCATCCAGACCTCTTTAGGAGCCAATTACGTGTCAGGAGCTCTTTTATTCGCAGCTTGTTGACCTCAGTGGAGTGGCAGAGCCAAGCTGTGCTCTGAAGGCGCAAGCTATGGTGCCCTAAGCTGCACTGATTTAGCTCTTTAAAGAGGAGGCTTTGGTTAGCGTTGTGGAGGATTCGCTTTGCTGCACCATTCGAAAGAACTTGGGATGGAGGAGGTCAAGAAGGCCAGCGGGGATCACTCTGAGCACATCACTATTTGTCTGTGACAAAGGGGCATCTATTCATTCTACAGTGACCACTGCTTGAGAGCAGTGGGTTTTTCAACCTAACACGCAGGTCTTTCAACCACACACAGACAACAGGTGTCTGACATGGCAAATTTATAACAAAGCTTTTAGACATTTTATAAACCACAATATTTCATTTTTTTCTGAGATTTGTATGAACAGATAAATCACACCAGCAAAACATTAGCAGCATTTTTAAAAATCTGTAACAAAAACTATGAGTAACACAGAGGAGTTTCTTTGTAAAATGCTGTTTATTAGTTTGAAAAGAAAAACAGCTGACGTCTAATGCACTTTGCCAAAAAAGGCTAATAATAGTGGTATTAAATGACATATATAATAAAAATAATAATAACTGAATTGCTCAGACCATGTGATCCAAATATGCAAACCAAGTTGCAAAATCAGCCTGTTTGTGATGTCACAAAAACTCATTTACATACAGCCACCTATTTAGTCTACAGGAGTTAAGCTCCACCCATTCACACTGTGAAAGCTTTTTAACGAGGCACAATAGACAGTAGCCAATCAGAACTTTACTGGTTTTAAAGCCACAGAAACAAAAATAGCCTGTTAAATTCGTAGGGATAAAAAGAGGCTAGAAAATGGTCATGTAAAAACAATTTGATTGTTTTTTTCTCTTATTTTTACTTAAATCAACAAAAATGTCTTAAGTGGACCTCAACGAAAAAAAAGTAATACAATGCAAAACTGTAGGACATGGGCCCTTTAATAATGATATAGCATTGATATTTCTTGTATGTGTAAATGCCACTTCCAACAACAATAAAAAAGGGAAAATGCATGGAAATAACATTTAATGCATTTTGGATCAAAACTGTCCAAGAAAATCTCAAATCTAACAATGGGTAAAAACAAAAAAATAAAATGAGCCAACATCCAACCAGCTGTTTGTTACTGTACAATTCATGCACTTATCCTACACTAGTGATTGTCCTTTTTAACGATACTTTAAGGCTTCTAGAAGAGCACCCAAGATTTACTCAGAAAAGTATACTGTGATGGAATTTATCATGATAAGTATTTCATATCGTCATATCACCCACCCCTGCAGGCTGAAGGCTCCCCTGGCTGCTGATAGCAGAGCAATGCTTCTTCTCTGCACTCTTTGTTGAGAATGAGGGATGAAAAGAGAGCATCAAAAGGAGCAGAATGAGCCCACACATCTGAGAAATGTTCCACACAGAGGCAGCTCAGAGAGTGGGAGATGTTGTTTTTGAAGTGGCTGCAGGGAAAACCGATTAGGTCACTTAGGAGTGAGTGAGTGAGTGAGAGTCTGTGTGTGTGTGTGTGTGTGTGTGTATGTGTGTGTGCGCGTGTATGAGTGTGTGAGTGAGTGACAGAGAAAAAGATGCAGAAAGGGAGAAAGTGGGAGTAAAGACAAGAAATAGACAGTGACAGAGAGTAAGAAGGGGAGAGAGAATGAGCGAGAGAGAGAGAATAAGATACATGAGATAAAAAAGGGCTTAGGGATCCATCTGGACTGAGCTGCACCACCAGATTTGTGTAAGTCTGTATTAAACACTAGTTCACTTCAAACTCTCCTGTTACTAAACTTTACATTTATTTATTCTTTACCATGTCCTTGTGACAAGCAGCATCAATTTAAACGTTTTAACAAGGGCAAATCATCACTTAACTGGAGCTATGGATGTTTAGAGCTGATAATTAAAACCAGGCTTATTCAAGGTTAGAGCTGTAAGCACAATCACAGCACACTGAATTTTGTGTTTTAGCTTTGTTATCTTAAGCCGTAAGATTTAAGTTTTGGGGAAACATGTAATTGCTGCACACAAAACTCGCTACAAAAAGGTGTTACATTCTTTGTGCTTTCACATCATTGAGACCTGCTTAGGGAGAAGGTGCAAAAATACAGTAACTACTAAGCCCAAGGTAAAAACTAGTTTGTATAACTGAATATATGTTGAGTTATAATAAACACTTTCATTGTAACTTAACTTACGTACAGCTGGTACAACCAATCCCAGGTGAACATGTCCAGAGCTGCACTAGGTGTCAAAAGGAGTTCTTTGGAGCAACGCCATCTAATAAACTACTTTTGGTTCCCTAAAACAGTCTTCAGTGGTCCTTCAAAGCTTCGGTTCTGTATTTGAGATAATAGTGTAAAGGTTCTATACCAATTAAAGTTTTTCCTTGTACCACACATGCAAGCCAATAACCATTTAGGAACCTTTCATTTCCAGAGTGTAGCCTAAGAAAGGCTGGAAGCAACAAAAATGCAAGCATGACTGTATTTGTGTTTGTGTCTTCTTGCAAGCTCATTGCAAGCAATATCAGTTCACTTGGTGGGTGATTAGACTGGGCCCCATAAAGTCCTCATGTTAGCTCATCTCCTCTGTAATGCTAGATATCACATTCCTTCTCTCCATTTAATCCACGTTACTAAAGGTCTCACTCCTTTTTACGACTTGTACTGCAAAAGCCTGTCTCATCTACTCACATTTTTGTATCTCTCTAAGCACTTTTATTGGGCGCAGCTTGAACAGCCAGGCTTTCCCACACACATCATTTATCATCATGAGTGCCACCTCGTTCCTGCAAGGAGTTAGCGCCCTATGTTCTTTCAGCGCCAAAAGACATACGGTTTTGCTTGCGGGCACCTTCTTGAACTTCTGTTCTCTTCCATCTCCTACAGGATCTGTTCTCTAGAACACAGTGAAAAAAATCTGCAAATCCATAGCCACGAAGATAAACAAACCTGATCTGGACTGGGTTTGTTAACCACGGCGTGTGCCAACACCAATATAAACTCAGCAAGGAAGGATGTTGCCTTCTCGCTGTGGCAGGTGTGGAGTTGCCAGGACAACAGAGCCCAGATAGGAAGCAGCAGACACACTGTCGTCCAGTTGTCTGAGAGAACATATCATCTTTTAATGAGCCTGACAGACGCACTTGGCCTACTAACAAAACCGCAAGCCAAACCTTCCCTCCTGTGGCATTTAGCAAGTGCTTATTAGTGGCGGGTGTTCATCAGCAAACTCACTACAACTTAATCCTCACTAAAAACTTTGTCTAGATATGTGCGGTCTGGAAAAAGGGGTCCTTAAAAGGTGATCTTGTTGCGTCATATGTGGTCACTCAGTGCACACATGCACTTAATAGTCAATAGAAAATGCAGTGAAGAAGACTTACAAACTTATAAATGAGTTGGTGTGATGGGCAAACTCTAGATGGACTGTACGTCAGTGATCACCACTATCCTGTGCCATTTATCAGCCTGCTTGAATGCATATTCAGCATTTAAATGTTTAGGAATTGGTTACTAAGGCCAATAAGATGCTCAGCTTTAGACAGTGGATAAATGTGTTCAGGTAAATGTGATGTGTTCAACTGTTCTGTTGCTACTCCAGCTCATTTGGCCTCCCTCTGAGACTTCACAACGTCCCCTAAGGCTCTTCATTGCAGTCACCTTAGGAAACATCATCCAAAAGAAGCAGCACCAAACGCAAAAACACTGCAGCCCATCTATAGCACCTGAAAAGTTACTTCATGTCCACTCATACATGTCATTCCCAGTAAGCACTGTAATTCATTGGAGGTTGTGCTAAGCACAGTTATCCAGTGACATTAACGGGGCATTCTGGCATAAACTAAGGATCAGTAAGTTATTTGTTGTGTTATGCAGTATTCTGTAGCACAGCATGGTATCCCTCAGCCTCAATGGTTTGACAGAATTCACATTTTTGTACAATTTTCACATTCAAACAGCCCACCCCCATCTATCTACTCAAACTTTATTTCCACCTTCAATATACACTCACCGGCCACTTTATTAGTTCAGTTGCTTGTTAACACAAATAGCTAATCAGCCAATCACATGGCTGCAACTCAATGCATTTAGGCATGTAGAGGTGGTCAAGACAACTTGCTGAAGTGCAAACCGAGCATCAGAAACGGGGAAGAAAGGTGATTTAAGGGACTTTGAACGTGGCGTGGTTGTTGGTGCCAGACGAGCTGGTCTGAGTATTTCAGAAACTGCTGATCTACTGGGATTTTCACACATAACCATCTCTAGGGTTTACAGAGAACGGTCTGAAAAAGAGAAAATATCCAGTGAGCAGCAGTTGTGTGGACGGAAATGCCTTGTTGATGTGAGAGGTCAGAGGAGATGGGCAGACTGGTTCCAGATGATAGAAAGGCAACAGTAACTCAAATAATCAACCAAAATCTCTGAGGAATGTTTCCAACACCTGGTTGAAAGTATGCCACAAAGAATTAAGGCAGTTCTGAAGGCAAAATGGGGTCCAACCTTTTACTTAGTGTACCTAATAAAGTGGCTGGTGAGTGTGAAATCTTGCTTTTGAGACTACAATGGTATCAATGGAGCAGGCATGGTTTCAAGAGATGGTAGCGATGGTTACTTCTTTATTTTGGCTGAGCTGTCTCGTTGTGAATCCATTCAAAATGTTCAAACCCAGTCAAAGAATGACCCCTCCTTTACAGTATGAATACATTTATATTTATCCAGGCAGACCAAAAGCATGTACAACTTTATTAAGACACAGTGGACATTCTCGCACTCAACACACACTATAAACAGCTGTCCACCAGTATTAAACTAAGCATTCTCTTGAATTACACTGTTTAAAAGGATAAAGTGAAGGGAATGGTTCTGTTCAGAGTCATGAGTTCTATGCAGAACCATTTCACGCTTGGTTCTTTTCACAGTGAAATGGTTCTTCAAATTTGATGGAGAATGTAGTGTACATGGGTTTTAAGTAGCACCAAAAAGAGTTGCGCTACTGTTACAATGTCAAGCTCATAACAACAAAAGAACACTGTTTGGCGCTTTATAGAACCACTTTCAAAAAGGTTCTACATAGAACCATCGACAACACAGTCCCCATCAGTCTGAAGATCCTTCTCACCATGCAAAAAACCATTTAAGTATGAAATGGCTCTATAGAGAACTCATGTTTCTAAAAAGAGCCATGGTCTTCACTGAAGAAGCCTTGAAGAACATTTTTTAAGTGGTTTAAAAAAAAAACATTCAAAACTTGTATGTATTCATTCAAGTGTGCTTAAAGGGGCTTTTAAGACAAACTGGACATTCTCACACCATACCAGCACTGCAGGAGGCAAAAACTGTTATTCCCCAACACCAACACTGTCACTGGATAGAGGATAAACACAGACATCTTACCTTGAAGAAGAGCAAAGCCCACCACATGAAGAGCAGTCCTGTTCGCCTCATTCTAGCTCTGACAGTTCAGTTCTGGGCGAATTGACAGAATTCACAGTGCTGAGCCTGGTGGACGCTGGAAAAGGCGTGAATGTGTCTCTTCTCGTAGTTCTCGCCGAGTTTCACCTCACTGGAAAAGTGCTTTCTGACATGACATGTCATATTTGCTTCCAGATTGTTGTGGCCGTGGAGCACGTTGTTGCTAAATTTATGTCAGCGCGTCAGTGAGGGGCTCTCCTCTCCCACCTTACGCTCTTAAAGAAACAGCACCAGCACGTCCTCAGAGGAGAGACGCTCCCACAGACTAACGGCTTTCCGCGCACTTTCTCCTGTCTGCTTTGACTCGTTTGGCGTGTTGGTGAAAGAAAACCGACAAGAACTTACACGAACGTGGCGGCCTAGCTAATTAGGCGAACCGACTCTCATCTCTCCTCACTCCTCCTCAAGGCAGCTTATACAAAGAAGCAGTGGCATTCTTCCCTGAATCAACAGCAGTCTTCCTCCTTTCACCTCAGCCGCTGTGATAAGTGACTACCTCAGGAACTCATCACATTCCAGCACCGGAGAGAAAGAAGGAGGGAACCGCGTTAACGTGTATTCGCAAGATCATGTTTGTTCAGGCAAAACGGCAAAACGGCAGGTTCATTTAGGTGCAAAGGAACATAATGAGCAGCTTAACTTCTCTTATCCGTTTCCATTAGCTGTCTAATCTCAGTTCCTGGGCGCTATCTCTGTAAAATCTCATTTAACCTGATCAATACAAGCTCTATCCATCTCACTGCACTAGACGAGGAGAAGGGGCCACATACACAAGCTTTGCTTATACTAAAGTGTGTTATTTAAAGGGCCAGTATCTTTCATGCATTTTATTTCCCCCCCGTGAGCCTCGTTTATGACATTTTGTGATTTTATGTATCAAAAACAACCGTAATTCGTTTTTATGTGATCATTTTCAAGCTTCTATCTACACCTAGAAGACGTGCTGCTTTTGTTACTGTACCTTTAAGACTAATATGTGTTAATAATCTCTGATCTGATTGGCTGCCCTGTTTTGTACCTTATTCAAAAACTATGGGCTAAAAAAAAGACCTACATGAATGGGTGTTAAATTGCTGAAGGCTGAATAGATAGATATATGCAATTTTATGACATCACAAAAAAACAACGAATTCAAAAACAAACTTTTCTCGCATCTTAGTAAGTGCACAGTTGGTATATGGACTGGATAATGACATTTGACGACTGTACATACTTAATCAAGCTCTTTTATTAGGAAGAAAATAAGCAACTTTTGGTTTTCTGTAATATGGGCCCTATAAGGAGAGCAGGATCACAGTAATGACAACATCTGACCGAAATGGCATCTACGTTCCTACCTTTGGTGAAGCTCAAAGGGCCATGCACGATGCACTCTGAGAGGAGCACAATGGAGCAGGCATGTCTGGTATGAGCTACCTGAATTGCTAGCTGACACGCAGCCTTCAGTCCAGCTTAATCTCTATTAACACGCCAAGCACAGGAATTCAAACATCCACACTTGAACTCTCTTGCGTGTGCTCTTCTTAGCCAGCGAGGGTAACTGATGCCCTGAGGGGCCATGTGAAGTGCGTTTTCAGGAACATAATAACGGTGATTAAAACCCACATTGGTAGAAGGCGTCATTCAGCAGCATTTTAAATGTTGTTGTTATAATAACTGTAGAGATTTTCTTCCCCTTGTACACAATAAAGTAATGAAGTCTTTTAGTTTTTATATTCTTTAGACAGCTAGCAGTCCAAACTTTGTCATCACACAATCAAAAAGGACATAAAAGAACAGAACAAATAGGTATTACTGCCATAAAAAAGTGTTGGGCATCAAGGAGATTAGAGCTGAATAAATAAGAACAGAAAAAAGCATCAAAGAAAAAGAAAAGCTGATGGATCATCATCAAATGATGACAGACACGAGGGTGTGTGCAAAATTGACTTAATTCTCTACCATCTTAAAGTCTTAAAGCTCTTGATTAAATTTTAGTCACAGTTAGAGCTTAAAATATTTACCCAAACATGACGGGACATGACTGCTCACGTCGGGTTCGGACATCATATGCCAAATATGTGCTGTGCTCAAGTCGAGTTCAGATTACACTCTTGGGTTTTAATATGCCTCTCACATTTAGCAGATTTTAACCTGCATTCCCCCTGCTTTATTCACCTTTACATTCATTTACATACATTTATTCACCTTTACATTTTTCTTCTGCTCTACTTCCACTGCCTTAAAGGGGACTCCCACTAATTTTTGCCAGATTTCTGTAAAATTACATTATTAAAATGTAAATAAAGTCATTCTGAGAAGTTTGATGTGAAATGCTTTGTTCTAGAGACAATTACTAAGACAAGATGTTTCGCAGTGGTGGTGAGAGGAACCAGACATCTAAAGAGTTTAATGCTGCTAAAAGTTACCTCACAAAAAGTCAGTTCATGAAATTATAACAAATCATTTCCCTAATGCCTGAGACACTGTTTTATGTTTGTTTTGAGAAAGTTTTATTTTAAGTTTAAAGTTTTTTAAATCTGTTCGTGGCAGAGAGGTACATGCAGGATGTTGTAATTCAAACAATAAACAATAAAATATTTTATTCAGATTATTTTACTGTTATTGACTAATTTTATCAGTATTACATTACATTATAAAAACTCAGAAGGCACATATCGATCTGCTAATAAAATGCAGCACTTCACATCAAAACGAATGACTTTGTTTACATCTCAAAGATTAAGCAGAAACTTTAAAAGAATTAGTACAATTCCCTTTTAAAAACGGCCCACGTTTGTTGTTGACAGTTTAGCACTGAGGTCCAAGAAGACCTCACGAGGACCAAGAGCACCAAGTTTTGGCACACATAACAAAATTGATGCACAGACAATAAAAAAGCCATTCAGTTCAGGAGAGAATAGCTCAGTGCAGCCAAAAAGATGTTTATATCTAATTTGTTTGGCTAAAAATATTCTTAACGTTATATGTTCAGTATAATGTATGTTATGTCTTACATGTTCTATGAAAAGAATGAGAGGTTTGGGGTTTAACGGGTGAAGGCAAACATCTCACTGTAGTTGGGTGTCCAAAAGCATTTTTTCATGAATAAACATGCATGTTAAAGCATGTTAATGAATTAAACTTAACTTTGGACACCTGATTATTTTATTTTAGCTATTTATTTTAGTGATTATTATTATTATTATTATTTATGATCTAACAAAGGTTATTCATTATTGAGTAGTTTATCTTGTGCCATCATTAGAAATATAAGGCATTTGGCACTTTGTGTGATGATGTGTCAGTTTCGGTCAGTTTCGGGAGTTGAGTCATTTTGGGACTCAAAATTTGAAGATGTGCTTCATGTAGGTTTCAAACAAAATTTTGTCAGGCTCAGCAAGTGTAGAAAACGTGGTGCTGTTGGTTGTGCCAGGCTTGAATAGAAAGTTCTTAGGCTCTGTTTGTGTTCGACCAAAATTTCAGTCCCCCTGGTGAAAAAAGGACCATCAGAAACCATTAGGAGTAAAGCTTAATGTTTTTTTCTTTCTAACACCTTTTGATCCCATTTATGTACATAAATGCATTTAGAACAAGCCACTGGTCACCTGGTAAACTATTAGGATCATTTACTTTGTGATACCAACCCAGTAAAAAAAACACATTACAAAACCATCAGGAACCAACAGAAACACTTAATAGTCTCTATTTATTTTTTCAGGAGGGCTGGTTAATGCTCTCACCATACGTGTGGCACATTCAGTGCACTACAACATCAGATATAGTTGTGAATACTTTGAATTCATGCTGGCTGATGATGCATGCCCAAGAATTCACACTGTAATGGGTGTTTGCTACTGACAGACTTCGGGGGGTGGACGTTAACTTGAATATGCTACCCTATGTGTTAAAGTATAGAGGTATTTCATAACTTTCACAAGTAAAATCTAGTAAGATAACATTTCATGTTAAAATCACAGCTACTGCCAATATGATGCGCCTTTCTTGAGTTGTGCATGGCGACGCCTGTATTTGTATATGTGCTGTTGGGTGTAATACTCCCTCTGCTCTTGAACTGTTTGACACCAAAGCAATGCTTTGAGTAAAATTAGCCTGCCATGTGCTGCATGACATGCTGCTGTGTGGCACTTACAACATGCATCTCTAAAAGAGAACCTCTATAACAAAAACTGCTTTGGTAAGTCAAAAAAGGGATATTAACGACAGAGCGGTCAAAGGTTAAAAGCTCATGTTTGAGAAGGATCAAGGGTTATAGAGGACAGCTCAATGTCCATGTTGTTCTCTGGGAATGCTTCAGTCATGACGGCATAGCGTCACTGTCATAATAAACCCTCATATCTCTCAAATGGTATCTTTAAAGAAGAAAAAACACAATTTTATATTTGTTAATGTAGCAGGATTTTAGCCATGTAATTTTAATTTGTCCATTAATTATGACACAAATGTTCCTATAATATAAAGGACAGATGATGTTTTCAAAAGATGTAGGAAAAAAAATCCACTATGACCCTTACTGAAATAAAAAGAGTACAAGGTCATGATATTTAATGTTCACTTTTACCTTAACTTTAATACCTTTAATAAGTTAATTATTTTTGTAAATATTTTCTTAGTCTGAAATTGATGGCTACTACATGTTCTAAAAAGTTAAGAACGACAATTTAAGACTAGAAGTGTTGTGTTCAAAATGTTCAGCAAACATGCTGAATAGGTGATGGCGTCATGCTTGGACATAGAAGAAGCATTCAGGAAAGGCTAATTCCTTAATGAGCAAGGATGGGTTGTGGCTCGCCACTTAGTCAAAAGATGCGTCAGTGAATAATTCAGCATTTTAAGAACAACATTTCTCAACAAGCAATTGTAAGGATTTAAATATTCACCTTCTATGGCGTATAATATCATTAAAGGATTCTGGAATTCCAGAGAAAACAGAACCACAGCTAAGTGCCCTTGACTTTCAAATCCTTTAGAACAGTCCCTTCTATTCCCTTCTCTCCTGTTGTCAATAAACAGTGTTTGCCCTTGCATCCCCATATGTTCTGTGCACAGCAGAAGCTGCATTACAGAAGTGTTTTCTGGGTTTGAGCTCATCTGAAATGGACTTATGAATAGTGGAAATGTGTATTGTGGTCTAATGAGTCAATCTTTTAGAGCAAGGGAATAATGGACATTGTGTTCTCTGGCATAAAGAAGAAAATCATATTGTTACCAGCATAAAGTTCAAAAGTCATTGTCTGTCAAAACATGGGATGTGCCCAACATTGGTTGCCTTCTAGAGAATGTTTTCAGGGATGGGATGACACATTTTGAACATGCTGCTCTCCATGGCGGTTTGTACGCAGGGGTTGCTGGGGATCTGTGGCTGGAAGGAGAGGAAGTCTCCTGGCTACGCTGTCCAAAGAATGCTCAGCCTGAAGTGAACGGTTACCTGCCTGTCTGTCAGCAGGTGTCCATTTCGGGGTAGCCGTGTGTTCCCTCTGTTTTGTCTGGCCACTCAGGTCAGGGCTCAGTGCCATGGCTGCCTCTAGTTCACATATATAATTTTCAGCCCTGGCTGTAAGCTCCAAACATGAAGCCTAATGTCACCAGGGTTCGCACTGCACCTTTAAGATGGATCTGGACTAAAAGTGTCCTTTTTAAATAATGGATGCAGTTTCTAATTTATGTTACATAGCTGATCATACACTATAGGTGCGGCACATAGAGATCAGATTAAAGTGCTGAAGTATTTCTTTAAAGAACCATCCACTGAAAGTTTCTTGATAAGAAACTCTTTTTAAAGAGTGTATTTAATGGTGTTTTAATGGTGACACATTGGTCTAATTAATTGCAGCACCTGAAGCCCACTGGTAACTTAAGCTTTTAATCCTTCAAAGTATAGTTTTTTTAATTATACTTGAACAAATACATATGTAGGAAAAAGTTATATAGATTTAGGAATAATAAAAGTCACAAATGGGTTAAATCACCTTGTAACACTAGCCCTATGTACAACCCCAATTCCATTGAAGTTGGGATGTTGTGTAAAACATAAATAAAAACAAAATACGATGATTTGCAATTCCTTTTCAACCTATATTCAATTGAATACACTACAAAGACAAGATATTTAATGTTCAAACAGATAAACTTTATTGTTTTTTGCAAATATTCACTCATTTTGAATTTGATGCCTGTAACACGTTCCAAAGAAGTTGGGACAGGGGCATGTTTACCACTGTGTTACATCACCTTTCCTTTTACCAACACACAATAATCGTTTGGGAACTGAGGACACTAATTGTTGAAGCTTTGTAGATGGAATTCTTTCCCATTCTTGGTTGATGTACAACTTCAGTTGCTCAATAGTCCAAGGTCTCCATAGTCGTATTTTCCGCTTCATAATGCGCCACACATTTTCAATGGGAGACAGGTCTGGACTGCAGACAGGCCAGTCTAGTACCCGCACTCTTTTACTACGAAGCTACGCTGTTGTAACACGTGCAGAATGTGGCTTGGCATTGTCTTGCTGAAATAAGCAGGGACGTCCCTGAAAAAGACGTTGCTTGGATGGCAGCATATGTTGCTCCAAAACCTGTATGTACCTTTCAGCATTAATGGTGCCTTCACAGATGTGCAAGTTACCCATGCCATGGGCACTAACACACCCCCACACCATCAGAGATGCTGGCTTTTGAACTTAGCGCTGATAACAATCCGGACAGTCCTTTTCCTCTTTGGCCCGGAGGACACGACGTCCATGATTTCCAAAAACAATTTGAAATGTGGACTCGTCAGATCACAGGGCACTTTTCCACTTTGTGTCAGTCCATCTCAGATGAGCTCGGGCCCAGAGAAGCCGGCGGCATTTCTGGGTGTTGTTGATATCTGGCTTTCGCTTTGCATGGCAGTTTTAACTTGCACTTGTAGATGGAGCGACGAACTGTGTTCACTGACAGTGGTTTTCTGAAGTGTTCCTGAGCCCATGTGGTAATATCCATTACAGAATGATGTGGGTATATAATGCAGTGCCGCCTGAGGGATCGAAGGTCACGGGCATTCAAAGTTGGTTTTATGCCTTGCCGCTTACTTGCAGAGATTTCTCCAGATTCTCTGAATCTTTTGATGATATTATGGACTGTAGATGATGAAATCCCTAAATTCCTTGCAACTGCATGTTGAGAAACGTTGTTCTTAAACTGTTGGACTATTCGCTCACGCAGTTGTTCACAAAGTGGTGAACTTGGCCCCGTCCTTGCTTGTGAACGACTGAGCCTTTCAGGGATGCTCCCTTTATACCCAGTCATGACACTCACCTGTTTCCAATGAACCTGTTCACTTGTGGAATGTTCCAAACAGGTGTTTTTTGAGCATTCCTCAACTTTCCCAGTCTTTTCTTACCACTGTCCCAACTTTTGAAATGGGTTGCAGGCATCAAATTCAAAATGAATAAATATTTGCAAAAAACAATAAAGTTTATCTGTTTGAACATAAATATCTTCTCTTTGTAGTGTATTCAATTGAATATAGGTTGAAAAGGATTTACAAATCATTGTATTCTGTTTTTAATTATGTTTTACACAACATCCCAACTTCATTGGAATTGGGGTTGTATCTTGGTATCAACACAAATGCCAAGCATTAGCTGGAGGAGTATAAAGCCTCCAAACATTGGTCTGTGGAGCAGTGGAACTGGGTTATCTGGAGAGATGGCACTCCATCCAATACTTCTGGGATGTGTTGAACTGATGTTTGTTATCCAGATCATCCACATAAGCACTTGACCTCACTAATGCTCTTGTGGCCAAATGCAATCAAATCCTCACAATAACGTTTCAACATCAAAGCCTTCTCAGAAGAGTAGAGGCTGTTATTGCAGCAAAAATCCAGGTTAACACTGTCGATTTCCTAAGAAATTTTGGGGCTGTCAACAAACTTTTGGACTTATACTGTATTTCTAGCTCTAGCATGTACATGTTTGGAAGAAGCCAGATGGATGGGTTAGTTGATTGATTTAACTCAAAGCCCACATTGCCATAGGTCACTGCAGCTGAGCTCTGATGCCCAGCGTTTCCAGAAGGCAGCAGTGGAGAACATTTCACTTTCATTCACAGAATTTTGGCAAATTTCTTTTCATTTATCCCTTACTTTCAAAGGAGCATAAATCATGGCCTACATTGTTGAACCTGTTCACTACCGTCTCAGGAGCAGAGCATTGCATTTATCTCAGAAACTGGAAACAATGCTTCTTCTGACCCCTGGAATTGCCTTGTGTTCTGTAACTCAATCATTCAGCTTGTAGACACTTCCAAAATCCTCCCTGAGGAATATCAGTTCATTACATGGCTTGAGATTCCAAACGCTCAATCAGGGATTAAGTGTCTGAAAAGAGAAATGGTGGGCAGCGAGTGGAAAGCTCTTGGGCTTCCATGCTGACTATTGTTACAGCAAAGCCTCAGGGCAGAGACCTGGATGAGGATGGAACAATGGCAGTCAATGGAGGACTCACTATTCCCCTGTATCGGTTTCATGTCGGCAGATCGCGCAGTAAAGCACTCGGAGCACAGGGAAATAGAGCAGAAAGGAATAGAATAGCTGTATCTCTTTCTCGCTTTCTCCAGCCAGTACAGTAAATCATGGCTTCAACTGCTCTGTTTGGATACTTAATTCCTTCATCTGTTCTGCAGTGACATCTGGATTCAGTATGATTTCACTGTGAAATTGAGTGGAGCTCCACTGATTGGTCCGAGCAAGACATGTGAAGAAATAAAGCTGTGATTGCCTTCCTATTAAGTCTCTACGCTTATTTGATTTGCTATTAGAAAATGATTGACTTGTATCTGAAACGTCCTGTCCTTTCCCAGATTTCACTGCAGCACCACAGTCTGGCTATGGGTAGATAATGCTGTTGGCCGGAAATCAAGCCGTTCTCAATTTCTCTTCCTGTCTTTCTGAATCCAAACAGCTCATATGGGGACCACACTTCAGTTCCTCACTCTCATAACTTAAATGGCTTACAGATTACTAGTCACAGAATAATTCAGCGTAGACACTGGATATTACAAAGTGGCTCGTTCTGGTTCAAAGATATGGCTGAGATACGTTTTAGCTGGAGTAAATATGTGACATACACACATATGACTGCACACGTGACTGATCTCTGCATTGATGTGGCAAGTCATTAAAATCTATTGTGCTCGTTGTGGAATAATCTTTGACCATTATATTGCTATTATAAACTACTTTGCTTGGCAGAATAATTATTGAAATGAGTGGAACTGCAAGTATAAAGGTCAATTATTTATGGAATATTGGTTTTTATCTGTATTTTGTAGCTGTTTTATAAAAGGGAAAAGTCACTTGCGATCACGGATTACAGTCATTTTCTCTTGGTTAAGTGTTTTTATTCTCATTTCTTTCCTTCTCCAAAACATCCCTTACCAGCGGTAAAATTCACTGTTACTCTTGTGACTTACCGCTTTAACTCTTAGGATTAATAACTGTAATAATAAATCACTCTGGAAATGCTGTAAATCTCATATTTCTGCCATGCATCATACAAGAATCATGTTAATTATTTTAACCTTTCTCTTTTTTGTTTGTTTTGTCCTTGCAAATTGGTAGAAAATAACACCCTTTGCTCTGTTGGGAAATCAGGTCTTGCTTTTACAGGTGAGCTAATGAAGAACTGAAAGTACTTAATTGAAGTAATGGTGGTGGGTAATGATTGTTAAGCACCGATTAGCAGGCTAAGAAAAGGCTGGGCTTGCGTTGGACTACTTGGCATGTTCAGGAGTAACACAAAAATTCTGATCATTTTGCCTTGCCATAAAATTCGCTAATAACAAATCAAACCTGTATGTCTTAAAACAAAACAGTTTAAAATAGCATCTTTTAAGCATCTAGTTTTCTCATACCTTTCCACATGCCTGGGTGTGTGTTAGGTTTGATGTTTTCTCAGGCCAGGCTAAGTCTGGCCACCCCTCTTAACGAGAGTTAAAAAAAAATTTGGAACCCTCATTTCATTTTCATTTGTACTCTTATCTTTTACTTGTATCTTTCTTCCACGTGAATAAAAGTCAAATGAAGACTCTTCAGCAGGGGTACTAGTAACCATCTCTTCTCATTTTCTTGTCCAAGCCTTTTGGTGGCTGGTGACCTACCCTGCTTCCATTCCATCCCCAGCCCAAATCAAGGACAAAATTACACGCATCCTACTGGCAAACATTCATCTTCTATATATGAGATATCCCCTGCTCAGTCAGTCAATGGGCCTTAAATAAGGCTTTGGCCAGTGGACCCTGCTTTGAGCCAGAGAGACTATAGAGGTAAATCCCACAGAAAAAGCGGAGAGCTAGGGCTCTCTTCCCACGTTGTTTTTGGCATTCAATCGTCCCCAGACAAACCCCTTACTAACACATCCAAAACAAAGAGATTGTCTGTCTCGGTGCCCAAATAACTGCTGCTTGGTTTTTCACTCTGACACAAATGCAAATGTGTAGATTTTACACAGAGCATGCTTTCCCACACACTTTTGTACACATATAGACACAAAAAGGCTTTCTTAAGGCTTTATATTCTGTTATGACTATGAACTATTTGGTCAACTAAAACTAAAGCTCTACTCAAACTATTAGTTTTATTAGGGGAGGTCTATTAATATAACATCTAAGAGATTAGATCTGTCAATTCAGACTACATAATTTATCTGTTTAATGTCCCCAAATTACCACAGATAGTGCAGATAGAGTAGTCATAGGCTGGAGGTGTAAGTCAGCATTATGCAACAGGTGCCACATTGAATGACAATAACAACACGGCTATTGCTTTGTCTATTAGTAGGTTTTTATCATTACATTAGTGTAAGTGTATTGACTTGATGCAGAAAAAAAATATTAATGAGGGAGTCCTAGGGTACAGAATGTAATCCACTTAAGAATTATTGCTATCATATTTGCACATTTGTCTCTGTAATCATTTATATTACATTACCTCCCATGGCAAAAGTAATAGGAGTGTGAGTATGGGTCCACATACAGGCCTTTAGGTTTTAAATAGTTAATGCCTTGTAAGTACATTTTTAAGCATCTGTTTTTGTGAACATCAGTGGTGGACATTACTCTCATGGTTTTAGAAATTTCTCCTTTATGTCATAATTACTACGTCTCTGAGTGCTTGTCAGCAACATAGCCCTAAAATATAGCTGTGAATAGCTTCTACTTTGCCAGAACAAACACTTGCCTCACTAATCCCAGCATGGCTCAGTGAAAATGGCTCGTCGACCCTCAGTTGGCCTGGCCCTGCTTTGGAACCTTCTCAAAACATAAAGACCCGAGAAAATACGATGCGATATGACCTGATGGTGGGCACTGCATAGAGTGTTGTTACTACTGTGAAAAAATAAGACTGTCAAATTTTCTAGAAACCTTACAGTGCATCCGGAAAGTATTCACAGCGCTTCACTTTTTCCACATTTTGTTTTGTTACAGCCTTATTCCAAATTGAATTAAATTAATCTTTTTCCTCTAAATTCTACACAAAATACCCCATTGTGACCATGTGAAAAACGTTTTCTCGAGAGTTTTGAAAATTTATTAAAATTAAAAAACAAAGAAATCATATTTACATAAGTATTCACAGCCTTTGCTTAATACTTTGTAGAACCACCTTTGGCAGCAACTACAGCCTCAAGTCTTTTTGAATATGATGCCACAAGCTTGGCACACCTATCTTTAGGCAGTTTTGCCCATTCTTCTTTGCAGTACCTCTGAAGCTCCATCAGGTTGGATGGGAGACGTCTGTGCACAGCCATTTTCAGATCTCTCCAGAGATGTTCAATCGGATTCAAGTCTGGGCTCTGGCTGGGCCACTCCAGGACATTCACAGAGTGGTCCTGAAGCCACTGCTTTGAGATCTTGGCTGTGTGCTTCGGATCGTTGTCCTGCTGAAAAATGAACCGTCGCCCCAGTCTGAGGTCAAGAGCGCTCTGGAGCAGGTTTTTATCCAGGATGTCTCTGTACATTGCGGCATTCATCTTTCCCTCTATCCTGACTAGTCTGCCAGTTCCTGCTGCTGAGAAACATCCCCATAGCATGATGCTGCCACCACCATGCTTGACTGTAGGGATGGTATTGGCCTCGTGATGAGCAGTGCCTGGTTTCCTCCAAACATGACGCCTGGCATTCACACCAAAGAGTTCAATCTTTGTCTCATCAGACCAGAGAATTTTGTTTCTCATGGTCTGAGAGTCCTTCAGGTGCCTTTTTGCAAATTCCAGACGGGCTGCCTTGTGCCTTTTACTAAGGAGTGGCTTTCGCCTGGCCACTCTGCCATACAGGCCTGATTGGTGGATTGCTGCAGAGATGGTTGTCCTTCTGCAAGGTTCTCCTCTCTCCACGGAGGAACGCTGGAGCTCTGACAGAGTGATCATTGGGTTCTTGGTCACCTCCCTGACCAAGGCCCTTCTCCCCCGATCGCTCAATTTAGACGGCCGGCCAGCTCTAGGAAGAGTCCTGGTGGTTCCGAACTTCTTCCATTTACGAATGATGGAGGCCACTGTGCTCATTGGGACCTTCAACGCAGCAGTAATTTTTCTGTATCCTTCCCCAGATTTGTGCCTCGAGACAATTTTGTCTCGGAGGTCTACAGACAATTCCTTTGACTTCATGCTTGGTGTTTGCGCTCTGACATGCAGTCAACTGTGGGACCTTATATAGACAGGTGTGTGCCTTTCCAAATCATGTCCAATCAACCACAGGTGGACTCCATTTAAGCTGTAGAAACATCTCAAGGATGATCAGTGGAAACAGGATGCACCTGAGCTCAATTTTGAGCTTCATGGCAAAGGCTGTGAATACTTATGTAAATATGATTTCTTTGTTTTTTAATTTTAATACATTTTCAAAACTCTCGAGAAAACGTTTTTCACATGGTCACAATGGGGTATTTTGTGTAGAATTTAGAGGAAAAAGATTAATTTAATTCAATTTGGAATAAGGCTGTAACAAAACAAAATGTGGAAAAAGTGAAGCGCTGTGAATACTTTCCGGATGCACTGTATATATTCGAAGACAGACAATGAAACTGAAGCTAGACCAAGTTTCCCCTTTCTCTATTACAACATGGAATAATATGACTGATGGGCCATCTCAGTGGGGTCTGTCAGTATAAAGCACAGGATAGCTAAGATAAGCCAGCACAGTCCTTATATAATTGCTCTTGCATTTGAGTAATCCTTTTTAAACCATTTGATCGTGCTGTGCCATGTTGTGCTCAGCTTTTAAGAAATTTTCACAATTGATTAATATGGTAGCAGGTGTGTTCAACTCTGGAACACAAGATCAGACGTTCCTATCATGAATTATATGCATTCCTGTCCTTCGACACTCTCCTTTTCTGTTTGGCTGATGCCATCATAGGATTGACCCCTTAAAATCACACTCTTATTACATCCTAAGGCTTATTGTTCAGTAACAACACGGTCAGCGGTCAGGTTTTTCTTAAATCATAGTTAGGAATGGAAGCTTGGAGTGGCCAGAGGGTTTTAGCTATTTAAGAGGTTAATATTTGATTGGTTTATATCCCTGTGTGAGCGTTTCATGTTTTCATCACATTCATTTTGCAGGTTTTTCTCCTTTCAAAGAAGTCAATGGTGCATATCTGGCAAAGTTTACTTACCCCTTATAAAACTCATTATTTAATAAAGGATGAAGTATGAATGGAAGGTTGGCATGGACTTCTCAATGGTTAGATATAGTCACGTTCCTTCTAAATCCAAAACAGCCTGCTAATGATACGATTCCCTGATGGCTTTATCTTTATCTCTGAGCTTTCTCTAAACGATGATTGGTCTCGTCAGTGTATTTCTTCGCTTTCCCTCATTCCTTTCCTGCTAAGTATTCACAGCTAGAAGAGCGGACGCACACTCTGATGCCAGTTTAAACCTAAGATGAAATACAGAGCTCCCATTCTATGCTGCTGAGCATAACCAAGCGGTAATTGTCTTGAGAGACAACCTGAATGTCCTGGTAAATGTTGGGGAAAAGGTTTTTCCAGTGGTAAAATAATATCCAGTTTACTTTGACAGCAGTTTCTCATGACTGGACAGTTTTCATGGGGATAATTTGACTTGGACTTGGAGTCCTTATAAAAAATGAAAAACACTTTCAAAACCTGAGAACTTTGAACAAACTTAATTTTGAACTTTGAGAAAATTTGCTGGAAATTTGAAAATGCTGGCCAGCTTCACCTGCCTTACATTTTCATATGGTTTGTCTTCTTTTAACTTTATACTTATGACATTTTGTATGTATTTAGTTTAGATGTCAATGCTAATAAGCTTGCATTCAGTAACAGAAAGGGTAATGGAATAAGTGCTCATTAGGTGCAGGCAAATAATTCAGATGAAATGTCAACCTCCACTTAGGGAATGACAGATCAGTAGCATTTGCAGCGCAGTCATTTGATTAGTGAGATGTACTGCAGTGCTAATCTTGTTTTTGTTTCCTCAAAAATGACACAAGTGAGACATTGCAACAGATTAAAATGAGTAGGCCCACTTTTACAGAGCAGTATGCATTCTCTGTCTCTCTCCCTCTCTCTCTCTCTCTCTCTCTCTCTCTCTCTCCCTCTCCCTCTCTCTCTCTTTTTTTTTTTTTACAGAGAATGTGACTGGTTTCAATCTGCATGTTCAGCAGGGTGTGTTCAACTCTTTTCCTTTGCAAGTATGTAACTTTCTCAGTTGCTGCAAAGATATTTCTTCTCCAGCAAAGCGTGCTGGCGCAGTGCCTGCCGAACCTATACAGCACCTATATTCTTTACACACACAAATAATTTTGCGTCCATGTGCTCATGAATAATCCCTCATAGTGTGTAAATTATAGATGGATAAGACGGACATAAAAGGTGATTACATAATGAAATA